>NC_084796.1:222646447-222952280 GCF_963169125.1 Humulus lupulus
TAGAGCATCACCTTACCTCAATGAAGAATCACGCCCCTTATCTTCTTCCTACTTGAATTCTCAACTTAAATCTTCAATTCCCAAGCCTTTCTTCCCCCCAAAAAATCAAAGGTTCACCAAGTGAAAGGGAGAGAGATAGAGAGCAACGGGCGAGAAAGAGAAAGAGTTGTTCTAGGTGTTCTTTTTTGTGTTCTTTGATCTGAGGGGTTTCAAGTGACTAAGTGTAACGACCCAAAATTACTGTTATGGCTTAAGGGCCCTTATTAGTGTGCCGAGAGGGCATAATTGGCTTATGTGTGAGTTTATTGATTTAATGCATGATTATATGATAAGCATGCTTGAATGATTATATGAATGTAAATGTGGTTAAATGTTATATATGTGAGAACCACATTATTATGTGGGTAAATCTGCAGCATGCGACTTGAGGCGATCCTAAGGAACTTGTTAGCGGGAAGTCACAACGGGGTCTTAATGCTTGACTTGGGGTAAGTCAAGGGGTAATTCGGGTATTAGATGAATATTTGGGTTATCAGGTTATGGAAATAAATATATGGAGATATATTTGAGGTTAGGAGACTTAGGCGGGAATATTGGGGAATTTTACCGTTTTGCCCTCGAGTACGTTTCCCGTACCCCGAGCCTCGGGATTGACTTAACTGACTAAGATTAGACTAAGTTAATGGAAAGCAGTAGAACAAAAGACACAACTGACCCTTTAGCATATCTTCTCCTTCTCCTCTTCTCTTTATTTTCTCTCTTAAGGAAACTACAGAAAATCTAAGGATAACTCAACTGGAAATTCTGTGTTTGAGCTGAATTTATGAAGGATTAGCTTAGTTCTGACTAAGGGACACTCAACCAGGATCAAGGTAAGAATTGATTTTTGTTTTTGGGTGTTAGAATTCTGAGTTTTGGCTGAATATTAAGGTGTTTGTGGTTTTGATGTTTAATGGCTGAATTGAAGTTGAGAGCTTGGGTTTTAGCTCAAAAATTGTCAAGAAAGTGGTTCAGCAAAGAAGGTAAGCTTCAATTCGTAATTTAGAGGTTAAAATCAGAGTTTTCATGACTGGTTTTTGGTGTTTTGAGCTGCTGGGTTTCAGGAATTAAAATGGAATTTTAGTAGGTTTTTAAGCTGGATTTCTGTTGGATTATGCTATTAGAATCATGTTAAAAGTTTTGTGATTAATGGGTTTTGAATTAGGGTGCTTTGGGATGGTTTTGAATGAGGTTAGGATGCTAGAAATGGTGAATTTCTGAGCACGAAGTGTAGGGTCGCGGCTCTGTTCTAGAGCGCTGCGGCCCTACGAAGCAAGGAAGCCAGGGAGGCTCGGCCAAAGGGGATCGCGGCGCGTGTCTACCCGCTGAGGGGTTTGGGTTCTGTTTTAGGGGTGGACCACGGCTAGGTTTCAAGGGTCGCAGCCCTTAGGTGCATTCTTGATCTTTTGGGGATTTTAAGCGCGGGAATCTAACCTAGGGTGCTCGGGATCGATTTCACCACCGTGTTTGGTGGAATTCGATATCTTGGAAGCTAGCATTGTACTCGGAAACCTAGATTTGAATATTAATGGAATCCATTACCTTGGTTGTGACTAGGTGCTAAAGCTAGGGCTCGGGTAACAGATTGTGCTCGAGGGACATCGCTCGTAGTCAATGAACGTAGAAATTAAAGGTAAGAAAATTGCACCCGATTGTGTAATTGTAATGGGACTAAGGGTTCCCTGATATGTAAGCTTTGAGAGGATGGTATTACGCCATGTAAATGGTAAACCAACGGCCTAAGAGTGCCAAGGTTACACTAGCGCACAGGGCACGGCTCGGCCACTGGTAGCCGAGGACAACTTATTATGCACTGAGCTTGGTTTAAGCGGGCCAGAGTCAGTGGGGTAAACAGAGGGTGCGGCCTAAGTTGTCGGCCCTGATAATCGTGAAACTTGATTGTTATTAACGTATAATTGTATCCTTGATTCTGAGAACATGATATATGATTAATATGAGTGTTAAGTGTTTGATCATGCTTAAAGGATATTTTATCTGCTATTATTGTTTGTGATGTATATTATGTTTTCTTGCTGGGCCTTGGCTCACGGGTGCTACGTGGTGCAGGTAAAGGCAAGGGAAAACTTGATCAGCCCTGATTTGGAGAGCTCTGAGAGCTGAATGTACATGACCAGCTACTCAGCCGCCACGGTTGAGGGGAAGGCAGGAACAGGAGAACCAGAAATATCTGTTTTGCCTTAGAATGGCTGATGGTTATCTATATTTTGGAGATTCTGTAAACCAACTCTTAAACACTGTTTCTTTTTGGGATTCCATGTGTAAAACTATTTAATTATATAAAATGTATCTTTGAGACCAAAACCCTTTTTAACCCTAGCACATTCATGGTTAGTGACACGTTGTTTTTTATTAAATGACTTGATTAGCAAGTCATGCACCTTTATAAGTACACAGTATAGCGGTCTTGGCTATCCAGGGCATTACACTAAGTAACTCCAACTTGGCAAAAGACCAAGCTACCCCTAGCTAAATTCGTACTCATCAAACGCCTCCAAGGGTGAATCCGTCTTTTGTAACTTTTCCCCGTTAATCATAATTAGTGTCTCATAAATTCCCCTTATCTCCAATATCCTCAAATAGTCACTAGATAATTTCCCATTACCCGATAAACCCTGGTAATGTACTAAATTACCAAAATACCCCTAGGCTCACCCCGAGTCGAGTATTTGACCCTGTTATGACTAAACCGCTAACTTGCTCCCTAGGATCGCCTCGTGCCGAATAACCCAAATATATCCACATAATAATGTGGTCTCAATATATGGCACATATATATTCAAATATGCTCTCAACGAGCCAAAATTACAAAAATGTCCTTCTAATAAGAAACGAGCCCACAAGTAAGCTTAATACACCTAAACATGCAAATACAGTCATATTATAATATAACTCACAGAATTCATATAATCATGCATATTATCACATAATAAGTCAATTGAATCAATTATTTTCCTCCTGGCCCCTTAATCAAGGCACCAAGCCTTATTAGGGAAATTGGGACGTTACAGTCTATTTTGTGGATGTACATGTGGACCAACCTTTTGGGAAGATGTTTTGATTTTGGAAATGTTGTTTTATTTTCATAAACAAGGCTCAGTTTACTTTTCATAAACTATGTTTGTATTAAATATTAAGTATGGCCATACGACTTTAAAAAGTTTTTTTATACGGGTTTTTGAGACATTTTGTTAAATAAAAACATTTATATTTCTGCATCATTAAGTCTTAAAAATCTGGAACATTACAGGTGATAACTAGATCGAAGATCAATCTTTGAGAACATTGTCTTGCCATATAGCCGATCAAAGAAATCATCGATCCTCGGAAGTGGATACCTGTTCTTGATAGTCAGCGTATTCAGCTGTCTATAAACGATGCACATCCTCTTCTTCTTTTCTTTAGAGTTCGAAACCTAGCCTTGTCACCATCACCATCATTATTCCCTCACTTGGTTGAGATATACCTATCCAAATCACCATTTTCCAACCAAAACACTATACTATTTATCAAGCCTCATAAAGTTCAAACCCAAGTTATTTCAAATAAAGTTGTTGTTCTCTCAAAGGCTCAGAATATTAGGATTGTGTTGTCTTGTTTCAAGGGATAACGTATGGTTTCTAAAAGGCTTTAGACTGTGAAATTAAGCTATATGTTAGGTCCTAATTTAGTCTTTATTTTTATGTATAAGGTTTTGGGCGTGAGCCACTAGCAAACTAAGAGCAATCTCTCTACTCTTTTTCTCCACATTCAAGGCAAGATAAATTATATAGATTTAGATTATGACCTTAAGTAAATGTTATGACACTAATGTTTCATGTACAAGATGATAAGTGTGGTTGGGCCTAAGTGAAGCTCATATGCACCTAAGTGATGTCCAGAGGGTTCGGATGTCCAAACTTTATAAGAATTGCATATATACTTGACTGATTTCTTTATAACTAATATGATTATGAAAATATTAAGTTTATGATTATGACTTTAGAATTGTATAGATAAGTATGATAACAAATTTCTCTTGTATGATAGTGTTATTATAGTGATATGTAGTTTTATGGTATTATTAGAAATGATGAAATATTTGTGATTTGTATGAATATTGCTTGTATGTTTGTTATGGTTGTATTTTCCTTACTGGGCTTAGATGCTCACTCCTTATAGTATATTTGTGCAAATCAAAATAAGTAAAGAGATAGATGGTCGGTGGCGAGTTGGACCTCGATAGCTGCATGTGTATTCGTGAGGGCCATGTAGATGTTGGAAGATCTAGGGCTTATATTTTGTTTCTTAACTAGTAAATTATTCCTTTTAAATAAGTGTTGTTGTATTTTTATTTTTAAGACATCTTTTATGTTGTAAAACTGGGATCCCGTTTAAAGTAGTATATTTTTCAATAAAGAGAAATGTTTATATTTTTATACCTTTACGTTTCAACGCTGGTTCTCTGTATTATTTTTATGACAAAATATGGGCATTGCAGGGTCTTGGAGTTTTATTTATTTATTTAATTATTTAATAATTGGTTTATAATTTAAATTTTAAATTTTGAATTTATTAATTCTTTTATAAATCTATCTGATAGAAAATAAGTTTCTACAAGATTCTAGAGAATTCTAAGTCGCTCACACACAGAGAAAAATATATTGTAATATTTTTCCTATTCCTTAAAATTGTCTCAAACCAGAAAATTTCAAAATCTCATGTGTTGAGAATATCTTTTGAATAAAAAAAATTCCTACCATAACTCTACGTGCCCACACACATTTTGAGGTGTAGAGATACATCTTGGAAGATTGTGGTCTGAGTATTTTGGAGGGTCATTTGGATTGGATATTCGTAGGAGATACAAAAAGATAGCAAGGATTCTTGATCTACATCTGGTAAATCCTTATGTTGTACCCTAAGATTAGCACGAGTTCAATCACTCAGCTCGGGTACAGCTAGTAGATGAATATATGGAAAAATAAACAAGTAGGATGGTTAACAATGATGTGAGCAGCTCAAGACTCAATCCACTTCATACACGATATATAGGTCATTGCCAGACCGCCTCTCAGGATAACAATCGAGTTCGAGACCTATAATGGCCAAATTCAAATTTGGGCACTCTGAACTTAATACGAGCTAAGGTGCAGATAGTCTTTGAGCACGAGCTTGGGGGAGATATTCAGCTCGTGAAAACCTGAACAGAATGCATACTGAAGGATCCCAAGATATTCGGAGGCTCCTTATACGCTCATTAATGCCCAGGTTGTATTGCATATCTACCATTTACTATCCAAGATAGCAGGAGTATATTCTATTCTCTCATCAAAGCACATCCCAATGTAAATGGGAATAATCTGTATTAAATGTATACCTTATATATTCATGCGGTTACCCAAACCTATTCAGGAAATTCACCTATAAATAACATGGATAATGGACAAGGAAGGGGACGACCTTTTTGTATTACTAAAACTCTGCAGAAATTGAGAGAGAAAAGCAATAATACTGTCTCGTGGACTGGGTGGATTTTAACCACTGAACCACGTAAAATTTGTGTGTGTACGAGAGGGTTCTTTTATTTTCGTTACGGTTTATAATTTATCACTATTCTCCCTATTTGATTTCTTAATCTACTGTTGGAAAAAAACCATGTCAACAGTT
Organism: Humulus lupulus; assembly: GCF_963169125.1. Lineage (NCBI taxonomy): Eukaryota > Viridiplantae > Streptophyta > Magnoliopsida > Rosales > Cannabaceae > Humulus > Humulus lupulus. The sequence goes on from NC_084796.1 coordinate 222,652,154, forward strand.
TGGTGCCCTCGTTGAGAGGAAATTAGTGCTTCGCAAGTTTTAGTCGACATTCATGATGGTGCTCACTCGATCGATGCATGACAATGAGATTGAACGACCTGGTGGGCAGGAAGCCCATCATACTGCTGTTCCCACTAAAAGAGGCCTAGATGTTCAACAATGTCCTGGAAAACAACCGATGGGTCAGGACGACGCTGGGAATTCAGCATCACTCCCACCAAATCCTAATCCAGGATATTTGACTGCCATCAAGAAGGAAAACGCCCAATTAAAGAGCCATCTCAGTAAGGAAAATAGGCAGATCGAGGAAGTCTTGGCTCGGTTACCCCCTCTTGCAACCAAAGTTAATGTCGGAAAGAGGCAAAATGGGTCTCATAAGTCCCACAAGACTAACCAATCTAAACCTAGTCATTCTGTCAGGACTGCCACTCCAAGTTCTATGCCTTTAGAGAAAAACCATCGAAGTGCTCAGCCCACTAGTCATCACAGGGGTCATCATCAACAAGTCAGTTGGTCGATCAGAACTGTGACCCCCAGCTCCATGCCTTCTTTGCAAATTCCTAGGAATGTCCACAACAACCCATCAAGGCGGGTTGGGACAAGTTCATGGAGGCAAAATGCTCCAGTGAATTCTCCTATGCCATGATCATAACCCCAATCATAGAGAACTCGAGACATTGGGGTAGAGCCGAGGCGGGCTAATTTAGTTCGTCCTGATGGAACAAGGATAGCCTCGCCAATAAGGCATTCACCATCACTAGTTAGACATCCTACACCACCTCGCCCACAGCAATATGCTCCAACTCATTGGAACAGTAAGAGAAATTCCCCCCCCCCCCCTTCAGTAGATACTTACACCCCACGAGCACGTGCTGAGAATCCAGGTCCTCAATCTCAGCCACAGACCGTAAGTTTTGCAGATGGAAGTTACTAGACGGGGAGCCAGCATGGAGGCAGGTCTGAAAGCGACCTGAGGAATTATCTGAGCTCAACACAAAGTCCACAGTATGATCCACAACTCGACTTGTGCAATCATTTGAACTCACAAAGAAGGTATCCAGCTCAAAATGAGGATGTTAGCTATACTCAACATGAGGGAGGTCCGTCTATCGTACGCAACAATAGGAATGTCCCACCTAACCAAGCTCGGACTTGGAGGGACAATATCCCATCAAACGCATATAATAGGATGGGAGCTACTGAAAAGCCCCCAGCTAACCTAGAGACCAAGGACCTAACCCTTGAGTGACTAGTCTTGATGGAGGAACAGACGAAGAGGCTCTTATCTGGAAAACGGGTGGATGATTGCGACTCAGATGAAGAGCTCGAACCTTTCGCTTCAAATATTGTAGTAGCAACGTATCCTATTGGCTTTAGGATGCCAAACATGCTAACATTTGATGGAAATACATATCCACCCAATCACCTCTAGATGTTCAACATAATGATGATGGCCCACAATGTCCGGCTCCGTCTAAGGTGTATCCTGTTCCCCGCGACTCTGGTCGGACCTTCCATACATTGGTTTAAATAATACAAGAAGCATTCGATAAGCTCATGGAAGAAGTTTTCTTTCGAGTTTAAGAGAGCATTCCGAGCTTCACAAGCTGCTCGTGTAGAGGTCGATTCATTGGCCAATGTAAAACAACAACCTGGTGAATCACTGAAGGCATATTTGAGTAGATTCGCCAATGTTTTGGCACGAGCTAGGGACACTAATGATAGCTCCAAGCTCATGGTGATGAGGACATGAATCCTGGTGGGAGGCAACCTGTGGCAAGAACTCCAATGAAAAGGAGTTAAGAGTGTAGATGAATTCTTGGCCCGTGCTCAGGAATGGATAAATCTGGAAGTGGTGTGATCTATTGTCACAAGAACCAACCAGGCCCATATCCAACCTGCTGGAGTGGTGAAGGATGTTGCGGCTATGGCTCAACCCATTACCCATAATAACCAAGTGGGAAACAACAAGAGGAAGAGAAATGATGAGGGTGACCAGAATGACACGAAAAAGAACAAGTCTGTGGAGAAATTCAAGCCTGTTTATGCCACTACACCGACCTAATGAACACCCGGGAACATATCTTCCTAGCATATTCTAATCGCCTCCCATGGAAGAAGTCAGAGCCTTTAAGGCTTCAGAGAGCGAAGAGAGACCCCTCAAAGTTTTGCCGATTCCACAATGACATCAGTCATAAACCGATGATTGCTGACAACTGAAGGATGAGATTGAGACTCTCACTTGGGCTGGTCCATTAGCCCATTATGCCCAAAATTGGGTAGCTCCTAATCAACCTATCAGGCAGAATCCTCATCCAACTCCGGAAGCTCTGACAGTTTAGCCTGAAGCTCAGATGAATCAGGTCGACCCTCACCCGATAGTAGGAGGAGATATAACTACTATTGTCGGAGGACCTCATTTGGCGGGCATGAGCAGTGGAGCACAAAAGAGGTATATTAATGAATTGAAAACTCATAACGGTTTGGATTTTTTCCCAGAGCAGCGGTTATCAAAAAAACAGCGATTGGAAAAACAACCGATCATTTTCATAGCAGAGGATGTTAACCACGTTCAATTCCTGCACAATGACCCACTGGTGGTAACCATGCAGCTCACTAACCGAAGGGTGCGAAGGATACTGGTGGATAATGAAAGTTCTGTAAATGTGCTTTTTAGGTCCACCGTAGAAAAGATGGGATTATACGTAACCGATTTGAAGGCGACCTCAAGGATTCTGTATGGATTTTCAAGTCAAGGAACGATGGCCATAGGGATGATTAGACTTGTAGTTACATTGGGAGAAGAGTCACATACTATCTCTAAAATACTTTAGTTCATGGTAATCGATTGTCCGGCCGCGTATAACGCAATTTTGGGACGACCCGTGCTAATGGCTTTTGAAGCCATCACCTTGATCCGACACTTGGCAATGAATTTCCCCTCAACCTCGGGAATATGCACAGTAAGAGGAGACTAGCTCGCTGCTATAGAATGCTACAACATTTCTATGAAGGGAAATCACAACCTGGGCAGGAGGCGATGTTTATAGGTGAAGGAGATGAGGAGTCCTAGGAAATGGAAGTTACCCATAGGATAGAAGAACCTCAAGAAGGAAACAATGAGATCGCCCAACGGGACGACATTAATCCGCAGGTAGGCGAAGACAGATCTAAGCTTAAAGAAATATAAGAGCTCGAGGAAATAAACATCAACCCAGAAGAACCTTCAAGAGTCGTCAAAATTGGAAAAAATCTTGAAGTCGGGAAGGAAGAATGAGATGGTCGAGTTTCTAAGGAAGAGCCTGGATGTTTTCATTTGGTCGCACGAGGATATGGTGTGTGTAACGTCCCAAATTTCCTAATGAGACTTAGGGCCTTGATTAGGGGGCCAGGATGGCAAATCTTGGAATTATATGATTATGTGATATTTATGTGTATCATTATGTAATTATGTGAGTTATATTATAATATAACTAGATATGCATGTTTAGGTGTATAAAATATGCATGTGGGGCCATTCTGTTTAATTGGAAAATTTTCATATTTTGGCCATTTCGAGTATATTTGGCATATATGTGGTGTGTGTGTGGTGCTTCATTATTATTTGGTTATGCTAAGGTTACTCAGCACGAGACAATCATAGGAAGCAAGCTAGTGGGAAAGTTACAACGAGATTCATACTTGACTCGGAATGAGTCAAGGGGTATTTAGCACATTACCAGGATATTGGGTAATGGGAATAAATATTTTATGATAAATTGGGAGTTAGTGAGATCAGGGGGAATTCTGGGAATTTTAACTATTTTACCCCTGGGGGCATTTTTGGGACCCTGAGTATTAGGATTTTCTTGAGGTTACTTAAGCTTGAAGTAACCTGTCAGAGTTATAAAAAGAACGTTAAGTACATTTTTTTCTCTCTCCCGTTCAATTTTTGACACCGTTCGCATCTTCAAAGGAAATTTGAGCTCTAGGACTCGGATTCAGTCAAGGATTGAGGCATAGCGATTCTAGGGAAGATTAGAAGCTTATTATCCGGAGGATTTAGTGAGAAACGACGTAATCAGAGGTGATTTGAGCCTTGAATTCCTTAGTTTATTCTTTGTTCTTGGTGCTCTTGAGTTTTACAAACTCAAGACTTGGATTATGAGTTCCTATGGGGATTTTTGGTATTTGTTGTTGTTTTAATGTTGCTAAGCTATTGGGTGAACTGTTTGGGGGATTAAAATTTTGATTTAAGGGGCTAGGGACCCGTTGGGGTCAAATTTGGAGCTTTGAAGCTCGAAGAACACGAGGTGAGACACCCAGAAATCTGGTATCAGCGCTGTAGTGCTAGGTTGGTAGCACTATGTTGTCTATTTGGGGGATGAAGTTATGCCTATAGCATTGTAATGCCTAATAGGTAGCGTTGTAGCACTAGGGCGATGATTTCACAACCTTGTTTGGTGGGATTGGAAGTCCCGAGAGCAAGGAATTGGTCCTAGGATTAGGTTTTGGAACTTGAACTCATTGAAACACCGTTTATGGTTGTGACCTATGCTTGGACCAAAGGTAAGAAAACTACACCAAGTATGTGATGCATGAGATGCATATGATACATGTGGTTATGGCATGGCATGAATGTTGAATATGGAATTGGTCAGAGCGTGAGTCTCTGTAATTGTGCATGATTATGATTATGCTTGTGGCTATCGATTAAGCATGTTGAATGCCTTATATCTGGATGTTTGAAGGTGCATGGTTATAATTATGCTGGTAATTGTTGATAAGACATGTTGAGTGATATATATATATGGACATTGATTGCATAGTAAATGCATAGCAGATTTTCTTATCTGTGTATCAAACTGACTTATTAGTCAGAGAACGGCAATGATGCCAGTATTGATTGTGAAGTTGTGACTTATTAGTCAAGTTCGGCAAAGGTACTGGGCACTAGTAGTATGGAATTGGCTTATGAGTCAAGAACGATATTAGCGTGCTTAACAGAAGCCATAAAGATTAGATCTAATCGACATAAGCATTATCAACATAAGTATGAAATGCTTGACCGACCCTAAGTTCGATGAAAACAAAAGCGCTTATCTAGTTTAAAGGCTAGTTACATAGAGCCATGGCTATAAGCTCAAGTGACTGATACGTCACATGGCTAGGAGGGCGTGGGACCTTAGAGATAGACCTATTAGTCATCTACTCAGAGATAGTGTAACGCCCTGGATAACCAAGACCGTTACACTGTGTGTTTAAAATAGTGCAAGACTTGCTAATCAAGTCATTCAGACAAAGTGTAAGCTCTATACCATTATCAGAGTAGGAATAAAAAGATTTTGGTTACAAACAGGCTATTTTCATTAAAAATGACGATTTAGTACATGGAGACTCGAAACAGGGTTTAGATGTCTTAGTTACAACAAGTTCTAGAAGTTACAAATAGTTCAAGCCACTCTAATGGCAAAATATACATTTTAGGTTTCCGTCCTGTACAATTTGTCGACCGTGGCGGCCGAGCAGCTGACAATGTACACCTCGCCCCCAGAGCTCTCCAACTCATGGTTAATTCAGCCTACCCTTGCCTTTACCTGCACCACATAGCACCCGTGAGCCAGGGCCCAGCAAGAAAGCGTAATAACATAGCAAGATTAACATCAATAATCAAATATTCCATAGTGCATAATCAGAAATTCATCAGTTCATAACACCTATCCACGTAGTGATAACAAATGTCATCCGGACAGTCAATCAACTATATTCATAGCACAATATTCACGTTCATAACTAATAGATTGTCATATCCATCAAATAACATTCAGGGTTGGCGCCCTTAGTCGCACCCTCTATTTAACACACTGTCTTCGGCTCAATAGGGCCGCCCTCAGTGTAATACTCACTGACTCCGGCCAGCTTAACCGAGCTCAGTGATAAATAAGCTGCCTCAGCTCCCAGTGGCTGAGCCGCGCCCCAGTGCGCAAATAATGATTCCGACACCCTTAGGCCGGTAATCGCATGTCCCATGGCGTAATAACACCATCTCATGACATGATATACAAATATTGGGAACTCTTAGTCCCATCGTGACCACATGGTTAATCACATTCACATAATAATGCATACAAACATAGGGAACACTTAGTCCCAACCTAACCACATACTCAGGTGCAGCTTTCTTACCTGTATCCCGAGCTTCCGATGCCCCAAAGCCGCGAGCACGGTCCTCTATCCCGAGCCTCACCAAAGACCTAGTCACAACACAAATGAAACATCCTTTATCACTAACCAATCCAAAACTACTTCCCGGAACCAATCCCACACTCTCGGAATTCCCAAGACCTTAAAACAATACCCCGGAGACATCCCCCGAACCCCCGGAGCGAAGGCCCAAAAATTGCCAAAAGTGACATCCTGAAATTGGCCTTGTGCCGCGGCACCACTTTCTTGTGCCGCGGCACCCATCAGTCAGGGACTCCACGCCGCGGCACACAAAAACCCGTGCCACGGCACGCCTTCGCAGCCCAGAATTCTGGGTTTTTCCTTCGCGTTTTCCCGAGCTTCAACCTCTCCAAATCACCCCAAACTCCATCCTAAGTCCCAAAACCAACTCTAAACCCTTAATAAACCTCACAACAACTCAAAAACATCATGCCCAAGCTCACTCACACCTTCAATCCTAAAATTCACTCTTGAATTTCATACTTAACAACTCAAACCAGAAAATTAAGAACAACTTGAACTCAAACACAAACCACACTCCAAACTCCCTAAACCTTAACAGGAACAAGCCTAATAATCACACAGAAACCTTACCTTGAGTGGTGAGTCCAACCTCTAGCTGTAAACCTCCTTCCCCTTTGATTACCCAATTCTGAGTTCATACAAAACCAGCCACCAATTTGTTTCAATTCACACTTATCAACCAAAAAAATCAGACTTGAAACTTACACAAATTATAGACAAACCCTTACCTCTGAGTAACCTTGATTTATGCTCAATTTAGTTGCCGAGAACCATCAAAGCTCCCCTCCTAGGTCTCCCAACTTCATCTTTCCTCTTCTTCTCTTTTCTTCTATCTTTTCCTCACATTTCAGCATAAATCAATTCCCCACCAAGTGTTATACGTGACCCCCCTTTCCTTCAGCTGAAGTAATCCAATTCCTTGCCTAATGACCACTTTACCCTTCCATCTATTTCCCATTCCAACTAAACCTCAAGGCCCTTTTTGTCATTCCTACTTCCTTACAATTCTACCACTTCCTTTAACCAATCTTGTTACTCTCTATGGTTACTAACAGCTACACAAGTTACCAAACCACCGGTTACCAATATGTCACAAGAACTAAATTACAAAATCCCCAAAATACCCCTAGGCTCCTCCCGAGCCGGGTATGAAACCCCGTTGTGACTTTTGAGTTATCTAGCTCTCTAGGACCGTCTCGGCACGTGCATCGCATTAATATCACCACACCCACGTGGTACAAATCACATCACATAATTATCACACGTATGCCTTCAACGGGCTAGAATTATCACATACCATAGTACACATAATCATGCATCTCAAATACTCAAATAGTCATATAACATGCTTAAAATCATAATCATGCGTCTTAATCATTAAATTCACGCATACTTCCCATTATGCCCTCCAGGCACGCTAATCAAGGCCCTTGAGCCTTATTAGCAAATTTGGGTCGTTACAGATAGACTTATCAGTCATCTACTAAGAGATGGACTTATCAATCATCTACACAAAGATAGACATATCAGTCATCTATACAAAGATGGACTTATCAGTCATCTACACAAAGATGGACTTATCAGTCATCTACACAGAGATAGACTTATTAGTCACCTACTGAGAGATAGACTTATTAGTCATCTATATAGAGATATACTTATTAGTCATCTACACAAAGATAGACTTATTAGTCATCTATACAGAATATGACTTATTAGTCATCAACTTTAGAGAGACTTATTACTCATCTACCTCAGAGCGAGAGACTTACTAGCCATCTACTCAAAGTGCAGGACTCAACAAACATTTATTTGTACCTGCTTGCATGCATGAGTAGGGTTATTACTACTAGGCATGCCTATTATAATTTAGTGACATGTTATTACCTGTTTATGAGCATGTTTAAGTTTTCTTGCTGAGCTTTGGCTCACGGCTGCTATGTGGTGCAAGTAAAGGTAAAAGAAAGTTGGACCATCTTTGAGTTGGAGAGCTTAGGTGACGATGTGTACATATGCGGCTACTCGATCACCACGACCGAGGGTTTAAAGAGGAACTAGGGTTAAACCCTATTTTCTCGCTTGGGTCAGCTGGTTGTAAATCTTTTGTTGTAATTAACTTTTAAATTATATTTTGGGATCCCAATGTATACAGTAAACGTTTTAGTGAAACTTTGTATCGTTGACCAAATTTTTTAACCCTAAACTGTTAATCACACTTAGTTACACAATTATGACCAAATGGCTAGGTTAGCGAGTTTAGCACTGTTTAAAATGCACCACGTAACGGTCCCTGGGTAGTAGGGCATTACAGTGGGAATCATTCCAAGTATAATAATGCATACTTTAAACTTGGACAAGAATGTGCCCAAAAAGTCCCAAAAATGGAGGCTTTTGGGGACAATATGATCTGAAGCGTTAGAAGAAGAAGTAGCTCGCCTACCTAAATGCGGGTTTATCAGGGAAGCAAAATACCCGATTTGGGTTGCTAACCCCGTGTTGGTCCCGAAGCCAAATGGGAAGTGGAGAACTTGTATTGATTTCTCTGACCTCAACAAGACTTATCCCAAGGATTGTTTCCCAATACCAAGAATTGATTAGTTGGTAGACGCCACGACCGGTCACGAGCTCATGTCTTTCATGGACGCGCACTCTCGATATAACCAGATCGCGATGAACCGTGCAGACCATGAGCATACCAGTTTCATGACCGAGCATAACGTATATTGCTACAAAGTTATGCCATTCGGGTTGAAAAACGTCGGAGCTACATACCAACGGTTGGTCAACAAAATGTTCACTAACCAGATTGGGATAAACATGGAGGTGTATGTCGATGATATGCTCGTCAAGTCAAAGACTGCTAGTAACCATGTGTCTGACCTGGAAGAATTATTTTTCATATTGAGGAAGTACAACATGAAGTTGAATCCCCAGAAGTGCACTTTCGGAGTCGCATCGAGAAGGTTTCTCGGGTTTATAGCTAACACAAGGGGGATATAGGCAAATCAAGAAAAAATCAGGTCGTTGCTGGAAATGCCTTCGCCCAGGTCACATAAGGAAGTACAAATGTGGCGGCTTTCAACTGCTTCATTTCAAAATCCACGGATAAGTGTCTATAATTCTACAACTTGCTCAGGGGAAACAAGAAATTTCGCGACCTGAAAATGCACCTAGCTGGACCCCCCGTATTATCAAAATCAACATCGGAAGAATGTCTGTTTCTTTACCTGACCGTGACAGAAAATGCCGTCAGTGATGTGTTAGTTCGAGAAGAAAATTGGGTTCAGAAACCAGTATATTAAGTAAGCAAGAGGCTTCTCAGAGTTGAATCACGGTACCCATTGATAGAAAAGTTTGTGTTCTATCTCATTTTGGCTTCAAGGAAGCTCAGGCCATACTTCCAGTCCCATTTTATTCCCGTCTTAACCGACCAACCTTTAAGGCAGGTTTTGCAAAAGCCTAAAACGTCAGGACGTCTATTAAAATGGGCCATCAAACTTAGCCATTTCGAGATATTATATATGCCACGAACGATAATTAAGAGCCAAGCCCTTGCTGATTTTGTGGCTGAGTGCACAGGTTTTCAGGACGAGCTGATAAGGGAGCCGTTGCAGGAATTATGGAAAATCTTCGTTGATGGATCGTCAAATGAAAACAGATTAGGAGTTGGGATAATACTAATCTCACCTAAAGGACATCAGTTCCATAGAACTCTCAGATTTGAATTTGAAGCATCCAACAACAAAGTGGAATATGAGGCCTTATTGGAGGGGCTAAGGGTGGAGAAAGAGCTCAAGGAAAAAGACATCCAATGTTATAGTGATTCTCAACTCTTGGTAAATCAGATATTGGGGGAATACCAGGCTCAAGGAATCAAGATGGCGGCCTATTCGGCTAAGGTAAAGGGCGAGTTGTCTGAGTTTGAGTTTAGCTTCGTTGAGAAAGTACCCCGCGAGCAGAATTCCAACGTTGTTGCTCTGGCTCGACTCGCTACTACCAAGGAGGCAGATACATTGAATGTAGTTCTCATTGAGTTCTTGGAAAGCCCAAGTATAACAGTAAAAATGGTTGAGGTCGAAATGATTGACATAAAACCGACCTGGATGACTCCCATAGTAGAATACCTCACAACCGCAAGGCTACCTGATTATAGGAAGGGCGCGAGAAAGCTGTTGTATCAAGCTCTGCAGTATGTTATAATTGAGGGGATCCTATATCGACGAGGGCATTCGTTGCCCCTCCTATGATGTGTTCTACCCGAAGAAGCACAAACTATTTTGCAAGAAATACACGAAGGATTCTGCAGAGACCATGTTAGGGGCAAAACGTAGCTCTAAAGGTACTGAGACAAGGCTATTTTTGGCCCACTTTGACAAAGGACTCGATCTCATATGTGAAAAAGTGTCACAAATGCCAACGCTTTGCCATAGTTTCCCAAGCTGCTCCAGTCGAGCTAACCATGATTTCATCCCCTTGTCCATTTGCAGCATAGGGAATTGACTTAATTGGTTCCCTGACAATAGGAAAAGAAGGAGTTCGTTATGCAGTAGTCACAATCGATTATTTTACGAAGTGGGTAGAGGCTAAACCTTTTTCAACCATCACCTCAAAGAGAGTCCTGGATTTTGTTGTGAAGTTTGGACTCCCTAAAAAGATCATGTCAGACAAAGGAACTCAGTTCGATAGTGATCTCTTCACGGACTTTTGTGAAAAATATAGCATAACCAAGAGTTTCTTGTCGGTAGCGTACCCACAAGCCAATGGGTAGGTCAAGGCCGTAAACAAAACCCTGAAGGCAAGCTTGAAGAAAAGACTAGATGAGGGCAAGGGATTATGGCCCGAGCAGCTCCCACAAGTACTCTGGGCATACCTGGCCTCACATAGAACCTCCACGGGACATACCCCTTTTTCCCTAACCATTGGAAGCGAGGCTATGCTCCCAATTGAGGCAACAATAATGACTCACAGACAAAAAACCTTTGATCAAGATCATAACTATGAGCTACTTAGTGCATCCCTCGATCTAATTGAAGAAAAATGAGAGGCATCGCAATTATAGCTCGCCCATTATCAACAAAAGATCACTTGTTATTTCAATTCAAAGGTTAAGGGACGCAGACTCAGATTAGGCGATCTGGTTCTTTGAAGGGTCTTTTTGGCAAATAAAGATCCCAAGGATGGTGTGTTAGGGCCGAACTAGGAAGGACCGTATCAGATCATAGAGGTCTTGCGCGAAGGAACTTTCAAGCTAGCCCTGCTAAGTGGGGAAATAGTCCCACAGACCTGGAATGCCCTACATTTAAAAAAGTATTATCAATAGTTTCATTATCTTTAATGTTTTCAAAATTACCGTTTATGCAAGGATTATTTATAAAATCCATTTCAGTTCAATAACAGTTGGATTATTAAATAACCATTTTTTGTTTTATTATCACGAGCTCACTTTGTAAAAGCAACTGAGAACGTTTATACGTTCTGGTTGCTTGGAGGGCACATAATTAAAGAAAGTTTTTAAGAGAGTTAAGTTTATTTGAGTAAAGACTAAAACTTAGAGTTTCGAAAAATTGATTATTCAACAGCATTTTAAAGCTCAAATTTTCAAAAGACCAAACACAAAGTAAGTTTAATAAATCTCTAAAACCCTGAATATAACCAGGTCCGAGGCCTGATTCCTAACAGGTACAATGCTATTAAGCTTATTTAAAAAAAAACCCTGGACATAACCAGGTCCGAGGCCTGATTATTAATAGGTATGACGCAATTAAGCAAGATAAATCTTGGATACAACTAAGATATCGATAAAACCTATCTAGATCTAAAGTCAACCCCTAAGATTTTGAATGTACAAGAATCTAAGGATTCATAAATATGAGAAACAATCAAACTAGGGGGAATACAAATAGATCATAAGTTAGATGAGTATTCAAAAATATATTGTCATCTCGAGGAGAAAAAACCTCAACCTAAGCCCGAAGGAAATTGTTTTGGTCCCAAAGGACTTGATTACAAAAGCTTGAAAATAAAAGTGAAAATAAAAAATCACTGAGGTCCGTCAGCTCACTCTAGAGAAGTCACCTCCTCGCCATCTCCCTTAACAGCTTCAGAAGCTTCGGCAGTCTCTGATGATTCCTGTGAGAATCGAATCTTGAACCTGGAAAGATATGGATCCCACAGCTCGGGCTACATAAAGATGAAGTTCCCATCCTAGTTGAAAGCCCAGCAATGGTAAAGCATCCCCTCCATTTGATTCGATGACTCCGCAACTTCCTCCTTGGCCTTGGCCTCGACCTAGTTCAGCTTCTTCTTGAGTTCTTCATTTTTGGCCTGAAGCTAGTCCATGCGATGACTCACCTCCATGACTTGATTTTGGGAGGATGACAGGGCGGCTTTTGTAGACCGCTCACTCTCCTGGGAGGAAACCAGGGCGGCTTCGGCGGTCCGTTCGCCCTCTTGAGCTCCTCGCCCCTGGCTTTAACCCAAGCAATTCTTCAAAATTGAGCCAGGACAGACTGCAAAAGAATGAGGCAAGTCAAGAATAGTTTATAAAAAAAAAAACTGGGAAAGGAAAATTTATGAGAGTGAGAAGGACTCACAGTGAGGTTCATCCCCATGGCAGATTGGAGGACATCCTCAGGAGTACGCTCCTCTATAGCCCTTAAGTCTATGGCATTGGCTTTATAGGCATGGCTAACCATATGGCTTGCCATCTCGTACACAGTACCCCGAAATGCCTCGAGGATCTTGTCCAGATCGAGCGGCTTTATCGAGATCTTGACAGTGGGAGCCTCACCTTGGATTACTTGAGGATATAAGAGTGGTACATGTTGAGGAAGAGGAAGAGGGGCTTGGTGAATCGTGACTGTGGTTACCAGAGCTAGGGGAAGTTTCTTTTGTGGCTACTCTCGGGTGGAGCTGGCACCTTTGTCTTTAGCCGGAGACTCGGTGGTACCCCCAGTCTTCAGAGCTATTTTCTTCGTCACTCTGGGCCTCTTCACCATGGGACCAGCTCCAGTCCCACTTGCCTTAAAAGCTCCCCTCAAACCCGGGGCTACTGGCAGCTCCATTTCTTCACCAGACAAAGAGCGAACAAAGGATTTAGATTCAATAAGTAATTATTCAAAGTATTATACACACAAAAGAAAGAGCAAGAACCCTACCCTCCGAGCTAGGGGAGGAATCTTTTACCATCAGCTTGGGTTATTGACCGAGTTGGGCGCAACCTCTAACTCTCGGGTTAAAGGAGGTAGGGGAGAATCTAAAAGTATGACCTCTTGGGTCCTAGGGGGTTCAAGTCCTTCCTCTGGGCTAGACTCATCTATGTAATGCCTAAAACCAGGGGCATATACAACCTGACACAGGGAAGGCCAAGTCCTACTGTTTGTACCATACTCTTCAAAAATGGTGGACCTAAAATTAAGAGTGTTGGCAACCACGATGATACCTTTGGGGTAGCTGTGGTAATGGCGTACCACCAAATGGTCCACACATTGGAGAAGGGTTGTGTTTAGGCATGGATCGGTAGGATGAAGACTAACGAGCCGGTTAGGGTTGAATCGAATTAGTCTATAATTGGCAGCAACATTATCTAACTCTCTATATGGGTATGGGTTACCTTAGCTAGAGGGGCCGGGTGCTACCCCGGACGCAGCTCGCTCTGGGTAAATCCCCTGACTATCTTTAGGAGCTCGCCTTCATCGACTGGCAAGGCCTCTTGAGGAGGGGGGAGCTCAGGGATGACAAGAAGAGGAACTCAGGCCCTGAGAGCCAGTGTCTTGAACTTGCAGATCAGGATGCAGGCCACCATGGTGCCGTCATTCACAACCTTACGGTAGTCTTTCTCCTTTAGAGGAAGACTAGAAAAAGTCTCATATTGACCCCCAAGGGTCACATACCGCTCTGTCCTCACAGATATAGCTGCACAAAGAATGAACTCAGTCAAAATACTTTAACAAAAAAAAAGTGTGAAAGCGATAAGAAAGTTCACGTGCTGAATTCATAAAGACAGAGGACATACGAGGGTTGTTGAAATATCGGTGATCGCAGTTCTTGAACCCATTTGACATAAAGAACAAGTCTTTATAGTCATTTGGGTGGCAAGGGAGTTCGTGACAGATGCTGAGTTGGGAAAATGAGTGAGGTAGTAAAAACTGTCACCTCGCCTGTAACGCCCTAAACTCCAGGGACCATTACGGTGTGCCTTGTAAACAGTGCTAAACTCGCTAATCGAGTCATTTGGCCAAAATCGTGTAACTAAGTATGATTAGCGGTTTAGGGATTAAAAATTTTGGTTAAGATATAACGTTTCACTAGAACATTTACTGTATACATTGGGATCCCAAAAATATAATTTAAAGGTCTATTACAAGAAAATATTTACAACCAGCCGATCAAAGCGACAAACAGGGTTTAACCCTAGTTCCTCTCCTTCAAACCACGGTCGTGGCGGTCGAGCAGCTGCATATGTACACATCGTCACCTAAGCTCTCCAACTCAAGGATGGTCCAGCTTTCTTTTGCCTTTACCTGCACCACATAGCACCCATGAGCCGAAGCCCAGCAAGAAAACTCAATATGCTCATGAACAATCATATCATGATATGAAATCATATCTGGCATGCCTAGCAAACATAGCTCAATTCAAGCATGCAAATAATCTCATATAATGATGGGGAATCGAGGATAAGAAATCCTGCCCTCTTGATTGGATGACTATCAAGTCAATCCTAATCAGATGAGTGATTTAACACTTGAGGTTCTGGTAAACCATACTGAGTGACCGACAAGCAAGTCACTACGGGGCTCGGTACCCAAAGCCATGCAAATGATGATCAGAATGATCATACAGAGCTTATAGCCCTGAACAGATGAGTGAATATCACTTTGAGGTTCTGTTAACCATACTGAGTGACTGACAAGCAAGTCACTACGGGGCTTAGTGCCCATAGCCGTGTAACGAAACCGTTACCTAGGCTTTCCTGCAATGGCTCTAATCAGATGAGTGACTGATGGGTAGTCACTAGCTTAAATAGATGAGTGACTGATGGGTAGTCACTAGCTTAAACAGATGAGTAACTGATGGGTAAGTCACACAAGCACTATTAATTTTCATCGACCTTGAGGTCGGTCCGGCATTAATGCTCTTGTTGAGTCATCTAATGCAAATGTTGATTAGATCTAATCTTTGTTGGCTTGCGTTGAATACGCTAAGGCCGTTCCTGACTTATGAGTGAGCACTGTGTGACATGTGCCCAGTACCACTGCTGAACTTGACTAATGAGTCACAACTTCACAGTTGATACTGACGCCTTTGCCAATTCTAACTAATTAGTCAGTACCATGCACAAGTAAGCAATGCTACCAAGCATGTGTCATATGTCGAATATTCAAACGTAGGGCATTCAGCATGCTTACTTAACAATTGCTAGCACAATTATGATCATGCATAAACACAGAGACTCAAGCTCTGATCAGTCTCACAGTCAATATTCATGGCATGCCCTAATCACATGTTTCTCGTGCATCATATGCATCACACTTAATCATCCAGCATACCTCAATAATAATCATATCCACATGAACAAGATTGCTAAGCATTCAATATGCTATCAATATTCACATTTAAGCATCCAACATGCATCAAGAATAACCATGCATGTCACATATGGGGTGCAGTTTTCTTACCTTTGGTCCAAGCACAAGTTACCAATAAACGAGCCACAAGCACGATCCTAATTCCAAGCCTAAATGATAACCTAGTCACAACCACAAATGGTGATCCAATGAGTTCAAGTTCTAAAACAAATCCCGGAACCAAGACCTAGCCTCCGAGACATCAAACCCCACCAATCCGGGTGGTAGGAATGATCCCGAGGCCTATGGTTTGAGTTCCCAAGCTTAAAACATCATTTCGGCCTTAAATACCCTCAAGCGCCACGGCCCCAACTCCCTGAGTCGTGGCCCCCAACCAAAACAGAACCAGTAGGGGCAAGCATCGTGGTGCCCTATACCCAGGGTCGCGGCCCCCAGAGCCCCCAAAGCCTTCCACCTGCCTTTTCGAGCCTAGGCCGCGGTGCCCAAGAACAGGGTCGCATCCCAACCTCGGACCAGCCATTTTTCCCCATTTCCAACCTTTTAAAACCTCCCAAAAACATATCCAAACATCTCCAAACTCAAAAATCAAAGTTCTCAAACATCCCCATGATCCAAAACCCATAAAACCCAAGTCTCAAATCACCCAAAAACTCATCAAAACACAAAGTCCAATTCAAGCTTAAAAACTTTAAAAACTTAAAAATTAAAACTTGAATTACCTCCGATTGAATTGTTTCCAACTAAATCCTTCGGCTAATAAGCTTCTAATATTCCCTAGGATCGCTATGCCTCGATCCTCGCTTGAATATGAGTCCTAGAACTCAAGTTACCTTCAAAAATGTGATCGAGAGACGAAAAGGGAACTTAGAGGGAGAGAGAACGTACAGAACGTTCTTTTATTCTTTTAAAAAGGTTACTTCAAGCTTAAGTAGCCTCAAACAAATCCTAACGCTCGGGGTCCCGAAAACACTCCCTGGGGGAAAAATAGTCAAAACCTCCATAATTTCCCCTAGTCTTACTAACTCCCAATTTACACCAAATATTAATTCTCATTACCCAATAACCCGGTAATGCTCTAAATACCCCTTGACTCACTCCAAGTCAAGAATAAATCCCGTTGTGACTTTCCCACTAGCTTACCTCCTAGGATCATCTTGTGCTAAGTAACCCTAGCATAACCAAACAATAATAAAGCACCACACACATATCACATATATGCCAAATATGCCTGAAATGGCCAAAATATGAAAATCACCCAATTACTCTAAAATTGGTTCACATGCATATTTAATACACCTAAACATGCATATTATCATTTAATAGCATAATAAATCAATTATGGCCATCTCGGCCTCCTAATCAAGGTCCTAAACCTTATTAGGAAATTTGGAGCATTACATCTCCCCTTCTGGTCAGGACTGGCCTTGAGGGAAAAGAAGTACACAATGTCGACCAGAGTGGGGACTCCCACTTGTGCCTCAGAAACAAATACTTTACCCCACCAAAAGTCTATATAAGTTTGGTGGGAGCTGGAAGGGAGCTTGATTGACATAGTTTAGGAAGTCTACAAAATACTGGTCCAAGGGGAGGAAGGCACCTGCCTTCAGTTGATCATCACTCCAAGTTCCATAGTCATCCTGTAGAGGGGCGTAGCTCCACTCTCCTTCTAGTGCAGGTTGGGCATGGAGGCCATCAGCTCCCATCTCAATCCCATGACTCAGAAAGATCTTGTTAACCTTCCCCTGAGTCATGATTTGGGATACTATGTGCTCGGCCTCGAATAATGCGTTAGGGTCGACCACGATTTCCCTCTCCACCACAAGGCCGAAATGAGGAATGGGAGATTCAAAGGCAACCTACTTGCCTTTGTCTTTGCTCTAAGCAGAGGAGCTCGCGGTGTACTTCTTTGCGAGGGCCATAATTTAGATCACCTGATGACAAAGCAGCCTATTAGTGGCATCCTAGGATGATTACTAGCTACGGTTGTGGAGGTACCAAAGTCCGAGGGTTTAAGTGGTTTGTTTTTGGGATTTGAAAATTTATACAAGCTAAGTTGTATCCTAGCCTCAACACGTGGTTCCACTCGTGGTCCTAGGCCACGTGCTTTGATTTCTTAAAATTCCCTTATACTTCGAGATTCATGTGTCAGACCCGTCAGACCCATTACTTTTCTTTTGAAAGGAGTTTAATGCAAAACTGCTTAAGGAATCATAACCTTTAAGCTACTTAGGACCAAACCTAAAATCCCTTCAGCTTCTACACCCCAAACATACATAACATAAACGACATTGAGAAAAGGATGTTTTTCACAGTAAAAAACTCACTAGAAAGCAAAGAATTGAAAAATTCAAACCAGGTGAGGAAATACTTACAGTTGATATGATCAGTTCGAAGACAGTGTCGATACGACCACAGGAAACTCCTTGAAAGCTTATGAGAATTCGAAAGGCAATAAAGGGATTTTGAGAGAAGTTGGAGAAGAAAAAGGAAAATTTTGTATTTGAAAACAAAACTTTTTGAATGCAAAGGTGGTGAGGGTTCAGGTCTGATCACCCTATTTATAAGTAAACTACAAGAATTAATTCGGGCCATCTGATTGGGTTAGCTCAAGATCCAAAGGCCAAGATTAAATGACCATACGGCGGCAAAAATTTGATAGGACATTTGTCACAGTCCTCAAAACTCGAACAGACGCCAATTACAGGCAGCCACGTGTCCAGTACTCGAGTAGTAGGCAGGCATGATTTTAAATGGAAGAAGCCTAAAAGCTCCTACTGTGCATGTCAGAAAATGGCGACATCAAGCACGAGCAGGTGCTTAGGGGGAAAATGTTGTACCCTAAAATTAGCACGAGTTCAATCACTCAGCTCAGGTACAGTTGGTAGATGAATATGTGGAAAATAGCCAAGTAGGATATCTGGTTAACGATGATGTGAGCAGCTCAAGACTCAATCCAATTCGTACACGATATATAGGTTATTACGAGACCGCCTCTCAGGATAATAATCAAGTTCGAGACCTATAATGGCCAGATCCAAATTTGGGCGCTTTAAGCTTAATACAAGCTAAGGTGCAGATAGTCTTTGAGCACGAGCTCGGGGGAGATACTCAACTCATGGAAACCTGGACATAACGCATACTAAAGGATCCCAAGAGATTTGGAGGCTCCTTATATGCTCATTAATGCCCAAGATGTATTGCATATCTACCATTTATTATCTGAGATAGCAAGAGTATATTCTATTCTGTCATCAAATCAAATCCCAATGTAAATGGAAATAATATGTATTAAATGTATACCTTATTTATTCACGCAGTTACCTAAACATGTCCAGGAAATTCCCCTATAAATATATGGGATAATGGACAGGGAAGGGGCGGCCTTTTTGTACTACTAAAACTCTGCAGAATTTGAGAGAGAAAAGCAATAATACTGTCTCGTGGACTAGGTGGATTTTAACCACTGAACCACGTAAAAGTTGTGTATGTACAAGAGGGTTTACAATTTATAATTTAGCACTAATTTCCCTATTTGATTTCTTAATCTACTATTGGCAAAAAAACCATGTCAACGTGTTATCGTTTTCTATCTCGTTGATTAATGTTTGCATATTAATGGATCTGATTATTTAAAGACTGTTTAAATAATTTTTTTTGAAATCCATGGGCCCACCACCCTGTGCATTCCAATGGACACATGTTACTCCAAGACCACTACTATGAACTTGGAATCGTGCTTAACTCGCTAATCGAGTTCTTTGGTTATAAACTTGCATCTAAGGGTGCAGATCCCATGTTAGTGACTTGCTTATCAGTCACTCATCTAAGGGTGTAGATCCCATGTTAGTGGATTCCTTATCAGTCACTCATCTAAGGGTGCAGATCCCATGTTAGTGACTTTCTCATCTCACTCATCTAAGGGTGCAGATCCCATGTTAATGACTTGCTCATCAGCCACTCATCCAAGGGTGCAGATCCCATGTTAGTGACTTGCTCCTCAACCACTCATTTTATTAGGTCTATAAGCTCCAGCATGGCTATCGGAACCTCAAGTGTAAATCACTCATCTGTTTAGGATTGACTTATAATCATCCTTATAGGAGGGCATGGCCCACAACCATCATTACTTGAACTTATTTGCATGCGTGATTAAGGCTACTATTGCTAGGCATGCACTTTATGATTTGATGACATGTTATTACTGTTCATGAGAATATTGAGGTTTCTTTCTAGGCTTCGGCTCACGGGTGCTATGTGGTGCAGGTAAAAGCAAAACAAAGCTGGACCATCCTTAAGTTGGAGAGCTTAGCTGACGATGTGTACATATGCGGCTGCTCGACCGCCACGGTCGAGGGTTGAAAGAGGAACTAGGGTTAAACCCTATTTTGCCGCTTAAATCGTCTGGTTGTAAATATTTTCTTGTAATTAACCTTTAAATTATATTTTTGGGATCCCAATGTATACAGTAAACATTTTAGTGAAACGTTATATCTTAACCAAAAAATTTATACCTAAACCGCTAATCATACTTAGTTACACGATTATGGCCAAATGACTCGATTAGCGAGTTTAGCACTATTTAAAAGGCACACTGTAACGGTCCTTGGAGATTAGGGCACAACCCAAGTAACCCTTGCCAAAACTTCCATCAAATTCTCAACTTTCCAACTCAAAAACCAAACTGAAAACCAAATGAAAACAGAGCAAGAACTAAGGTTTTAATGGCTAAACACTCACCTCAATCTCAACTTAGCACCCTCTTCAATGGTGGAACACAACCCTAGCTTATCAAAGCTTGATTCCCTAGCTTGATTCCTCAAAAGAAGCTTCAAAATCCAAGGAGAAATGGAAGAGAAATGATGATCAGGAGAAGGAAAGGATGATGCTCTATTTTGGAAATACCACAGCCTTCTAATGGCTAACTATAACCTTAGGGTGAAAAGACTAACATAGCCCTAGGTCATTTAAAGTCTTCTTAAGGCCACCAAGGGAAAAATCGTCATTTCCCGCCTATCTCGTTAATTATAATTAACACCCTCCAATTCCCGATACTTCCTATATTCTCAAATGCTAATAAATGGAAAGGGGTGAGAAGATTTGGAAAGAAGGGCAAGCTGAGCCTTAGATTTGTAGGTCCATTTGAGATCCTGGAGAGGAATGGTCAGATGGCTTACAGGTTGGCCTTACCTCCGGCATTGTCGGCCGTGCATAACATGTTTTACGTTTCAGCTCTTCGGAGGTATGTATCTAATGTGACACATGTTTTGAGCTATGAAGATCTGGAGCTCAAAGCAGATCTCTCCTATGAGAAACAACCAGTCTAGATACTTGGCAGAAAGGACAAGGTCCTCAAGAATAAGATGATACCTTTGGTTAAGGTATTAGGGAGGAACAACAAGGTCGAGGAAGCGACCTGGGAGCTGGAGTCAGATATGCAGAATCAGTATCTTGAGTTGTTCAGGTAAATTTCGAGGATGAAATTTCTGTAAGGAGGGGATAGTTGTAATGCCCCAAAATCCCTAATGCAGTTTAATGGTTGGATTAGTAGGCAGGGAGGACCATAATTGTTTAATATGCCATTAAACTATTATATGCATGTTTATGTGAATTATATTATAATATGATGTTAAATGCATGCATGTGGGTCCACATTTCATCACAGGGGTATTTTGGTAATTTGGCCCGTTTAGGGCGTAATTGTATATTTTTATGCATGTCGGTGATCTATTATTGAGGCCACATTATACTGTGGATTTGTTCAAGCTATTCGGCATGAGACGATCTTTGAGTGTAGGTTAGTAGTTTGGTCATAACGGGATTAAGTTTGGGGCTCGGGGTGAGTCTCGGGATATTTTGGTGATTAGAGCGTTGCCAGGAGTTAAAGGGTAACAAGATATGAATTATTGATATTTGAGAATATCATGAATAACTGGAATTGGAGGGTGTTAATTATGATTAACGAAATAGGCGGGAAAGAACGATTTTACCCTTGGGAGCCTTTAGAAAACTTTATTTAACCTAGGGGAAATTTATTCTTTTCACCCCTAGGATATATGTAAGCCATTGAAGGCTGTGGAAGGTTAGATAAAACAGAGCATAAAACATTCCTCCCGTACCTCCTTTTCTCTCCTTTTTCTTTTGGTGTTTTGGAGCTTTTCTTGAGGATTCAAGCTAGGGAAGTGGATCTTGAGGGCTTAGGATAGTGTTCCACCATTGAAGAGGATCCTAATATGAGCTTGAGGTTGGAAATGGTGGAATCGAAGGGGAAGTAATTTCTTATGCCTCATGTCAGCTAAAGGAGTATGAACAAAGATATCTTACTCATGATTTAGAGTTGGCGGCTATGGTCTTTGTTTAATGGTACGGAGGCATTATCTTTATGGGGAGAAGTGTGAGGCGATGTTAGAATGAAAGGAAAATATAATAATTTTTGAGTGAGAGTGGGAAGCCCTTGTGGCAGTTGGCATTGTGCATGAACTTCATATGCTTATGACATCTGTATTTAGAGCTAGAGATCTATTGCAGGGGGATGCATAGAACTCTTAGCTAGTGTGGTGGATATAACTTAGATTGTGCCCGTGGGATCAGGATAGACTGGATTAGTCTATGAATTCCTGGATGTGTTTCCAGAAGATTTTCCAAGGTTGCCACCACACAGACAAATTGAGTTTGTAATAGAACTGGCACCGGGGACGAAGCCAATGTCTAGGGCACCTTACAGAATGTCCCCAACTAAGTTGAAAGAAAAAGTTTATTCAGGGATTGAATCCCATAATAGCTCAAGGCATTAGAGTTGCCCCAGTGCATGAAATCTCTACCTATGCTCTGGTGGTAGGGAAGGCTCTTGCTGTTGAGAGCATAGGAAATGAGATTGGGCAAGAGAGTGTTGGAGAGCACGGAGCTCAAGCAGTGATGCCTCCATTTATTGGAGCAAGCAAGAATGAAAACTGGAAGACTCATCCAGTATGTGCTCGGTGAACAAGGCGTCATCTGGGAGAATGCTGAGCAAAGGCATGTTTCTTATGTGACATGGTTGGGCATTTCAAGAAGGATTGCCCAAGGCTAAGCAAGAATAAGCAAAAGGGGAAGGACAGCTCGATTCCAGCTCGAGTGTTCATTCCAATGTAATCAGAGACTGAAACTGAGACTAGTTCCTCAAGGGTGGCAGGTTAGCTTTCTAGTTCTGATTTGGTATTATGCTGACTAGTTTTGGTGTCATGCTTTTTCTTTGTTTGTTGCATAAGTAAAAATTGTGGGACACTACAATTCTCCCTTACTTAAAAGAATTTCGTCCCTGAAATTTACTTACCAAAAAATTCCAGATATCGTGCTAACATTTCTTCCTCCAACTCCCACGCTTCCTCCCATTCAGAACTATTACTCCATAGGACCTTGACTATCAAAATACTCTTAGACCGTAATTCATTCATCCCTCTATCTAGGATGCTAGCCGGTCGTTCCTCGTAACTCAAGTCTTTCTGGACTGCTATCGTATCATACTTGAGGATGTGAGATGGGTCTGACACATATCTACGTAGCATCGAGATGTGGAACATGTTGTGGCTATCTGCTAGAGTTGGCGGTAGGGCTAATCTATATGCAACTGTTCCCACCTTGTCCAATATCGCAAAAGGACCTATAAACCGGGGACTAAGCTTGCCTTTCTTCCCAAACCGCTTCACACCCTTCATAGGAGATATCTTTAAGAAGACTTGATCTCCGACCTTGAATCCCACATCATGCTGCTTGGCATCCGCATAACTTTCTGACGGCTCTGAGCAGAGAGCATATGCTTTCTAATGAATGCTACTGCATCCTGAGCTTCTCTAACAGCTTCGGGTCCAAGAAGTTTCCTTTCTCCTACCTCGTCCCAATGTAACGGCGATCGACACCTCCTTCCATAAAGTAACTCATAGGGTGCCATTCCGATCGTTGATTGGTAGTTATTGTTGTAGGAGAACTCTATTAGTGGAAAATACTTACTCCACGATCCTCCGAACTCGAGTACACAAGCGCGCAACATATCTTCTAAAATTTGTATGGTACGCTCGGACTGACCATCGGTCTGAGGATGAAATGACGTACTAAGACTTAACTTGGTACCCATGGCTTACTGCAAGCTTCCCCAAAATCTCGATGTAAACACTGATCCTCTATCGGATACTATGGTCTTAGGGATTCCATGCAGTTGTACTATTTCTCGGACATAATCGTCTGTGTACTGATCTGTTGTGTACGTAGTCTTGACAAGTAGGAAGTGAGCTGACTTGGTTAGTCTATCTACTACTATCCAAGCTGAGTCGTGCTGTTTATTTGTTCGGGGAAATTCTGTCATGAAATCCATGGCTATATTGTCCCACTTCCATTCTGGAATACTAAGCGGTTGCAACAAGCCTACAGGCCGCTGGTGTTTTTCTTTCACTTGCTAGCATACTAAGCATTTAGACACATATTCTATTACGTCTTTCTTCATTCCCGGCCACCAATACAACGTCTTAAGGTCATGAGTCATCTTGGTCAACCTTGGGTGAACTAAGTAGTGGGTATTGTGCGCTTCTTCTAAAATCTTCATCTTAATACCATGATCATTCGGCACGCATTCCCGATCCTTATTTCTCAAGAACCCCTGTCCTGATATCAAGAAATCTGTGGCCTTGCCTTCTTTAACTGCAGCTATGTGAGATACTAATGTGTCATCATGCCCTTGTCTAATCCGTATATCTTCTAACTGCAACTTGACTGGATGGACAAGTTAGCCAGTTTACCAATGACTACTTCTATTCCGGCATTGATCAGCTCTTGCTGAAGCGGCTTTTCTATTCTGACTAATGCTGCTAGATTTCCATAACTCTTCCTGCTTAGCGCATCAGCAACTACGTTTTCTTTTCTTGGGTGGTATAGGATTTCACAGTCATAATCCTTTACTAATTCTAACCACATGCATTGCCTCATGTTGAGCTCCTTCTATGTGAAGAAATACTTTAAGCTTTTATGGTTCGTATAAATCTCACATTGTTCCCCATAAAGATAATGGCACCAGATTTTCAATGCAAAGACCACCGCTGCCAACTCCATATCATGTGTTGGATAACGTTGCTCGTATTCCTTCAGCTGCCTTGAGGCATAGGCAATTACTTTGTCATTCTGCATTAGCACACAACCCAAACCTTGCTTCAACGCATCACAGTAGACTACAAACTTGTCGTTGGGTGTCGGTACACAAAGTACTGGTGCTAAGCATAGCTTATCCTTATGCAACTGGAAGCTCTCTTCACATCTGTCTATCCAGTTAAACTTTTATTGTTTTTGGGTCAGGTTGGTAAGCGGATTGTCTATCTTAGAAAATCTTTCTACAAACCTCTGATAATAGCCTGCTAGCCCAAGAAAACTTCTAACCTCTGACACATTCTTAGGTCTTAGCCAATCCTTCACAGCCTCTACCTTAGTTGGGTCTATAGCAACTCCATCCTTGGATACTATGTGGCCCAGGAACGCTACTTACGAAAGCCAAAATTCACACTTCTTGAACTTGGCGTAAAGTCGATGCTCTTTCAGTCGCAACATGGTCATTCTTAAATGTTCCTCGTGCTTGACTTCATCCTTTGAGTACACCAAAATATCGTCGATGAACACTACGATGAATTTTTCCAAGTAATCCTTGAAGACCCGATTCATTAAATCCATAAATGCGGTTGGAGTGTTGGTAAGACCAAAAGACATAACTAGAAACTCGTAATATCCATATCGAGTTCTAAAAACTGTCTTGGGAATATCCTATTCTCGTACCTTGAGCTGGTGATACCCGAACCAAAGATCAATCTTTGAAAACACAGTCGCTCCTTGGAGTTGATCAAACAAGTCATCAATCCAAGGTAGTGGGTACTTATTCTTAATTGTCACCTTATTCAGCTTGCAGTAATCTATACACATTTGCATGCTTCCGTCCTTCTTCTTCACAAATAGAACCGGTGCTCCCCATGGCGAATGGCTTGGTCTCTTGAAACCCAAGTCTAAGAGTTCTTGTAGCTGCATCTTTAACTCCTTGAGTTCGGTAGGTATCATCTGGTATGGTGCCTTTGAGATAGGCTCGGTCCCTGGTACTAGTTCGATTGTGAAGTCAATTTCTCGAGTCGGCAATAACCCTGGTAAGTCGTTAGGAAATACTTTTGGTAATTTTTTTATGATGCAGACGTCTCCAACCTTTAGTGGTGTTTCCTTTCCCATATTTATGATGGTGGCTAAGAATGCGTAACATCCTTTCTCTATCATCCTCTGCACATTGAGGGATGAAATAATCAGTGTTCGTAGTCCTGAAACCTTTCCCATAAAACAGTCTCTGACCGTCAGGAGTCTCGAACATCGCTTGCTTGCGTCTATAGTCGATGGTTGCGCCATGCCTTGCTAGCCAATCCATGCCCAGTATTACATCGAAGTCTTTAATCTCTAGCTCTATCAGGTCTCCTTCTAGTTCCACGTCCTCAATTTTGATCGGTACGCCTCGTACTATCCGTGATGATAGGACTACTTCGCCCAAAGGCAATTCTGTCACAAACCTAGTTCTAAATCTTTCACAAGGTTTGTCTAATTTCTCTATCATTCCTAACGAGATATACAAGTTTGTTGCTCCCGAATCAAATAATAATGAACATATATTATCGAGGATAGGAATCTTATCTATGACCACTTTGTTACTAGCTTCAGCTTCTCCCTGGGTCAAGGCAAAGACTCTAGCAGGAACCATCTTGTTGTCCCTTTTCTCTTCTTGCTTGAGCTGTGGACATTCCCTCTTCCGGTGACCTTCCTGGCCACAATTATAGCATGCTTTGGTGTTTGCACGACACTCACTAGGATGTTTCTTTTGGCATTTGGAGCACTACGGGTATTCTACATAACCCGACCTATTGCCTCCATTATTTTTCTGTGCTATTTTGTCATTGTCGAATTGCTTGTTGTTAGGATGCCTTCTCTTTTGATCATTATTGTTGCTATACTTATGGTTGTTGTTTTGGTTCCGACCGTTCTGAGGTTGATTCTGTTGTTTAGGTTCAGGCTTACTGGCCTCTTCCTTACTAACATTCGCCTTAAGCCTTTCTACTTCTATAGTCGTTTCTAGAGCATCGACATAAGTAGTGGTTCCAGGATTTGCTAGCTTGACTCCTAGCTCAATCTTTGGTCTGAGTCCTCTATCAAACTTGGTGACCCTCAAAAAGTCGGTTGGAACCAAATCTGGTGCAAATTTGGCTAGTCGGTCAAACTATCAAGCATACTCTGCTACCGTTAAGTTGCCCTGCTTCAGACTGGTGAACTCTTCTACTCTCGTAGCGATGACTGCTGAGTTGTAATATTTCTTGTGGAACAGCTCCACAAATCTAGTCCATGTTATGGTGGCGATGTCATGAGTCTAATGTACTAAGTCCCACTATATTCTACAATCCTTCTTTAGAAGAGATGAAACGCAGGATATGCGGTCCGCGTTGCCGAGATTCATGTGTGCAAGGATCAGCTCAAAGTTTGGAGCGTGTTGCTTACGAAACCACTCGTAGATTGGCTCCATGTACTGAGCTGGGTGAGGCGCATAGTTTGCCATTGCCATCCCACATAAGGACCTATTTGTTGGGGGTGCTTGAGCCATTTGTTGAGGCTACGGTTGCGGTTAAGGCTGAGGATGAGTTTAAGTCTGTGGCTACGACTAAGCTTGTTGTTATTGTTGCTGCTGCAGCTTTTCCACTTGTTCTCATAGCCTAACAATTTCTGCGGTGTTATCAACCGGAGGTGGTGGTGCACCTCTGTTTGCAGCAGCATTGGTAGCATGCGCTCCCCTTCTGCAAACTGGAGGGATTTCATTAGTCTCGTGGGAGGCGCGGGAGGCATTGGCGTTTGTGCATGCAGATCTTCTGAGCGACATCTTCAGCAAAGTTCTAACAATCGAGAAAAACATGTTAGAACTTACCCTAATAGGCTCTAAGGAAAAAACTTAATCTAAGAAAACATAACTCAGACCTACTAGTTGTGATTTCTTATGAAGAATTATGTAAGCCCTTTTTATAATTAGGGTGTGTTTCTATACTTAGAAAATCAGCCATCTTTATTATTTTCTAAGTCTGTTTCTAATCATCCTATATGACTTAATTCTCAGGTTCGAAACTCGTCATTGTTCCAAAGTTAACCATATTGAGGGAGGGCTGGGATCAGTAAAATCATTCCCACTACTATGGCCCCCTAACTCTCAATATAGAACCTGATCCATTGATTTGTATCCACCCTCACCGAACTTGGTCATTATTTATTAAATTTATTATTTATTATGATTGTAAAATAAAATCAAACTCATAGATGTTATCAAAAGTAACAATAATATTCATTTGGAAAAAGGTTTTCACTAAGTACAATCATAAATGAAAAAAATAATAAATAAACTAACATAACTAGGGTGAATCTAAAAATCAGGATCTTGTACATCTGACCCTTCATCTAACATGTCTTCATCTATCTCTTCATACTCATCATTATCTTAAGCCTCAAAATTTCCTCGAGGAAGATTCATAAAGATTCTATGTTTTTGCTCATTAGTGAATTGAAATTCCAACTTAGAGGTGAACCTAAATATGATAAAATAATATCTCATGGCTACCGATAAATCATCTACATCATCTATAGTCTCCCATATTTCTTCTAAAGTTGAAATTACAGAAGGAAAATCTTTAAAAGCCTAATTACTAAGACATATTGCTCCGTAGCTCTCATCATAATTTACTCAGTAGTCTGAAGATGAACTATCTCCTTGTAGAATAAGATTAATCTATGAGTGATTCTTTCTAACACTCCTACTGTATTCCTTGGCTCTCTAATCCTTTTCAATGCCTTAATGGCTCAGATATCCTCATAGGTCAAGGCTCCATCCATTCTTAACTAAACACATAAGGGCTAAAATGTTAGCTATAAACATAAACATAATAACTATAACATAAACACTTACATTGGCGGTTAGATTCGGAGCTTGTGCGTGTGTATCAAGGAGAACTTCATGCATATGAACCGTTTCTCTAATACCAACTGTAATTCCCCGACTATTTCTAAGACCTCGGACCAATAAAACTACTAGACATAGATACTATTTTGGGAAATATACATAAGAAATAACATAACTTTATTTAATACCCCAAAATAAATATTGTGCAAAATACAAAGTAAAATATGAAATATAAAATACGGTATGGGTACCCATTGTTTAATACTTAAAAACATAAAACATAACTTAAATCAATTGTTTAAAAACTAAGTGCAAAAATACATAAAACATAAATAAAAAAGACTTAAAAACAACGTCATCCTTGATCGTCACACAATCCATTCATCCTCAACACACAAGCCAAGCTGCCATGAATCTTTCTGCCTTCCATATTCATTTTCCTGCATCAAACTCAAAATAAAGGAATGAGCCTAATGCCCAGCAAGGAAAATCTACTAACAAAATAAATCATGAATTATAAACATAAGACTATATCATAAGCATATATTATAAAACATATGACTTTAAAAACATATATCATATAGGACTACAATATTAATGACCACAAACTCATTAACATGGCATGTGATAAACCATCTAGGTCCTCTGTCTACTAATCGAAGTAGGTTAGATCACATGGTAGTATATGATAACCAATCTAGGTCCTCTATCTACTAATCGAGGTAGGGTAAATCATAACTCTAAACCATGAAAATGATAAAAATTCTTGGGGCTTGCTATCTAAGCAATTCATATGCCCAAGCGACTATAAAACATATTCTTGGGGCTTGTTATCTAAACAATTCATATGCCCAAGGACTATAAAACATATCATAGCATAAAACATATCATAACATAAACATATAAACACATATAATCTATCATATTTTCCTTACCAAGAACTGGGATATTTGAGAACAAGAACGGGATTAGAACACTCCTAAAAACCAACAGCACAGACCAAGAGTATTTCTAAAGAAAAAGAAGATGAAAAAGAGAACTAAACCATCAAAGAAGAAACTTACTTAAAATAACCTTATGTTTCAAGAAACTTAAATACCTAATCAAGAATCATAAACAAGAGTTAGGATCTGAAAGAAAGTAAAAGAAAACTAAAGAACCATGAAAACCTGAACTTAAGGATAAGAATACATTGAATGATCTTATGACTTGATCTAAACCTCGATACTTAAATCTCACTATATCTCACTTCCCAAGTGTTTAGAAAAGCTTAGATTGATAAAGCTTTTAACCCAAAACCCAAGTGTTTCTCTCTATAGTAATCTTAGCAACTTGGAGGCTCTGAACAAATGCTTGAAGAATGAAGAAAATGACTGAGTACTAGGTCCTATTTATAGAGTTCAAGGAGTGAAACTAACCCCATATGCCCAGAACTCGGTCAAAATCGTTCAAAGGCAGGTCCACATGGTTAAGGCTATTTTTAAATTTAAAAATCCTCAAGATTCAAAAATGATGCACAAGGGGCGATATATCGCCTGCCATGGGTGATATATCACCTAGACCATTTTCTCGAGCCATGTTCGATCGTTCATGTGAAGTCGACGTGTTTTTCGTATCTTCAGTAGGCGATATATCGGCTCTTATAGCTGCGATATATCGCCATACGTTGATATATCAAACACGTATTTTCACTTTTTTAGCATATTTTGAATTGATAAAACAGCTTTGACTGAGTCTAAACATGATCCTAACAGTTTTTTGAAGGTTCTAGAGCTTCTACATCTTTCTTTTATTTAAACTATTCATAAAAAATACTTAAATCCTTAATAAACATAGTTATGACAAGTTTCATGCTCTTATTAATTCTATCTAAACCTTAGGTTATAATTAATAATATTTCTAGAACCAGCAATATTAATCAAACCTTATGTTATAATTAATATTTCTAAACTATAGGTTAAACTTATAAAATCCATAACTGTTGCTATGAGTTTCCAACTAAGTCCCGACTTGAACCAAAATCCACAGAATCTAACATACTACAAAATACTACTAATTACTACTACTATCTTGCTAAGTAAAAATTCTGGCACACTACATCCTCCTTGATTTAATCCTGACCCTGATCGCCGTCAGGATTTAGGGAAATCTCTATTACAGGATTCTCTGGGGACGCAACAGCAAGCTCCTCCTCCTATCACGAGCAGCACATTTGGCAATTTATTTATCCTAGAGGTTGGCAGGTAGATATTCGAGGTTTGCTTCCTTGTTGTTTTTCCAAAACATGAAAAAATAATTGAAGACTAAAAGAAAGTTCCATTCGACCAGAACGAACCAACTAAGAGTAAAAATTGGAAAAAACTTAGTAGTGGAAGTCAAGTCTGAACTTATAAGTTTTTTGAGAAAGAACCAAGACGTGTTCGCATGGTTGCATAAGGACATGGTGAACATCAGCCCTACTGTGATCAGCCATGCCTTGAACATTGATAAAGAAAATTTTAATCTTGTACAGCGGAATAGAAGGTTGCTCGACAAAGAAATGTCAAAAGCCTTAAAAGAAGAAGTTGAGAGGCTAAAGGAGAATGGGTTCATAAGAGAAGTCTTTTACCCTGAGTGGGTTTCAAACCCTGTTCTAAAGCCAAAGCCCAATGGAAAATGGAGGACATGCATTGATTTCATAGATCTGAACAAAGCATGCCCCAAGGAGTGCTTCCCTTTACCAAGAATCGACCAGCTGGGGCGACACTACTGCAAGGCACGAAGTTCTTACGTTTATAGATGCCTACTCAAGGTACAATCAAATCAGCATGCACCCTCCCGATGAGGAGCATATCAACTTCAAAACTGACATAGGATTGCACTGCTACAAAATAATGCCATTTGGACTCAAAAATGTTGGTGCAACGTATCAGTGGCTGGTAAACATGATGTTTAAGAACCCATAGGAAACAACATGGATGATTATGTTGATGATGTGGTAGTCAAGTCAAAAAAGGTTTTGGGGGGGGGGGGGGGGGGGGCACGTTCAAGATCTAGCAGAATGCTTTACCATTTTGAAGCATTACAATATGAAGCTTAACCCCTTAAAGTACTTGTTTGGGGTAGACTCGAGAAAGTTTCTTGGTTTCATCGTCAATTCAAGAGGTATAGAAGTTATCCTGAAAAGATCAAAAATTTGATTGACATGAAATCACCAACCAAGATAAAAGAAGTACAAAGCCTTACTGAAACAATTGCAGCTCTTAGCAGATTCATCTCAAAGTTAATAGATAAATGTGTTCCATTCTTCAACTTGTTGTTAAGAGGAAATAACAAGTTTGAAAGGATAGAAGAATGAGATAAGGATTCTCAAGTACCTAAAGAGCATCTAGCGCAGCCACTAGTCTTATCCAAGCCCATTGGTGGGTAAATTATTTATTTGTATCTAGCAGTTACTGAACACGCTGTTAGTGCAACTCTTAACAGAAGAGCAGAAAAAGTCCAGCATCCAGTATACTACTTCAGCAAAGAGGCTAATTGGGGCAGAAATAAGGTACCCCCTGATCAAAAAAATTGGCTTATGGCATGTTGCTTGCAGCAAGAAAGCTAAGGTCCTATTTCTAAGATCACCCAATCATAGTTTTATTTGACCAACTCCTCAGGCAGGTGTTACAAAAACCAGAGGCATCAAATCGATTACTTAAATAAGCAGTAGAGCTAAGGCAATACGAAATCTCCTACCAGCCACAAACTGCTATCAAAGGACAAGCTCTAGCATACTTTATTGTTGAATGCATAGGGGTATCAAAGGAAAACAGGCAGCAAAAAGTACCAGAAAAAGATGAAGAAATCTAGCCAACGTGGAAGTTGTTTGTAGATGGATCCTCAAATGAACATAACTATTGAGCTAAAATAACTTTAATCACTCTTTAAAGGAATCACATTCACTGTGCCCTAAGGTTTGGATTCGAGCCTCAAACAATGAAGCAGAATATGAAGTCCTGCTAGAAGGATTGCGATTTGCTAGAGACGTTAAAGCCTTGTCGATAGAGATATGCAGTGACTCACAACTAGTCATGAACCAGATAGTCGGTGAATACAAGGCTTGAGGTATAAAAATTTCCTCTTATCTTAGCAAAGCTAAAGATCTTCTGGCATAGTTCAAGAAATTTACTATACAGCAAGTACCAAGTGATCAGATTTCTGATGTTAATGCCTTAGCTAAGCTAGCAAGTACCAAAGATGTCAACACGCAAAACATAATACCGGTTGAGCACCTTACCCAACCAAGTATTAATGAAATAGAGACAACACTACTGCTCGATAATACCCCATCTTGGATTACTCCAATTGCAACGTATCTGGAGCAAGGAATTTTGCCTCAAGATAGAAATGAAACTCAAAAAATATCAAGACAAGCTGCTAGGTATGTAATCATTGATAAGGTAATGTATATAAGAGGATATTCAATGCCTCTGCTTTGATGTGTTACTAGAGCAGAAGCGGAGCTGCTATAGATTGAAGTGCATGAAGGGTTCTATGGCAATCATGTAGGGGCAGAGTCTAGCTAAGAAGATATTAAGACAAGGGTATTTCTAGCCAACAATGAATGAAGACTATATGGAATATGTACACAAATGTGACAAGTGTCAAAGATTCTCCAAAATACCTCGAGCAGCTCTTAATGAGCTCAAACAAATGCAAAGTCACTAGCCCTTTGTTGTATGGGGAATAGACTTGATAAGACAACCACCTACAGGAAATGGAGGAGTCAAGTTTGCAGTCGTTGCAGTTGATTACTTCACTAACTGGAACAAAGCAGAACCACTAGCAGCTATTACTTCAAGGAAAGTGCTCAACTTTGTGGTTAAAAATATCATCAGCAGATATGGACTACCAAAAATGATTATTTCAGATAATTGTACTCAGTTTGGCAGTGACTTATTTACAAACTTTTGTGCACAACATGGTATCACAAAACATTTTTCAGCAGTTGCTCATCCTTATGTTAATGGACAAGTAAACGCTCTTAACAAGACTTTAAAAGATACGATGAAGAAGCGCTAGCCTACTCATAGAATGAAAGTTTATCCAATGCTGGACATGATGACATAAAATTTGAATAGGACACGTGGCGATAAATGACATCAAATTCTGAAAGCTGGTTGAGATAATATAACTGGTACCATCTTCTGGAGCTGCTAGAATAATAGTCTGCTAGAAGAGAAGATAGCTGGTACCATCTTCTGGAGCTGAGAGAATAGTAGTCTGCTATAAGAGAAGATAGTTGGTACCATCTTATGGAGCTGCTAGAGTAGACATCATTAGTGCTAAAATCTGCAGTCTGCTCGAAGAGAAGAAGCAGGCTGGTGCTATCCCTTGAATTTGCTCAAAGACAGACTTGCTCGACATACGAGACGTTTGCACCAGAGGATCCGGATTTCACGAGATATTGTGAAATATCCCAAGATATTTTTGTAACTGATACTTGAATGTATTTTTCCCATTTTATTTTAATTTGTAATCAGTTGTAACAATCCCACACTACACGTATAGGGCCTAGATTAACTTGAAGGGCTCATAGCCCAATAAGAGACTCTATAAATAGATGTCTCTCTCAGTCATTATCTCTAAGTTCAAATCAGAAGCTAAATTAGTGCACACTTCACAAACAAAACCCTACTGAATTGTATTCTCTCACAGGCTTAAGAAACTCAGTTGAACCCTATTTCTTCTTGATCTTTGGTCTGAGACTTCTTTGATTAATAAAAGTGCAAGTGGATGAAGGTCGTTACCAACTCTTGGGGTCAAACGACTATAAATTATTTGTGTCGATTACTTGATTTCAGTTCTCTAAATATATTCTATATTATAAATTGACTCAGTGTCGTTGACCAAAACATTGTTCAACATACAGTATATGCAAAGCAAGTGTAAAGACAAATGATGAAGATCTTTTGTATCCAGTTGAATTTTTGCATGGCTTGAAATTTAATGGCATCCTTAATCATGAGATGAAACTTAAGGAAGGTGCTCCCGTATTGCTCCTTAAAAATCTAAATCAAACAAAAGGCTATGCAATGGCACGAGATTGATTGTCAGATGTCATGGTAAATGGTCAATTAGAAGCGACATCTTTTTTGGAACAAATATTGGTCAAAACGTCACAATACTTGAATTATCATGTCTCCTAATTAGTCAAGAAGGTCATTCAAGCTTAATAGATGATAACTCTACAAAATAGAGTTATTTTACCACATTTTGTAAGCTAATTATTACTTAGTTCTTGAGATTTTAATTGATTTATTATGTTTTTAAGTAATTTTCAATTATTAGCTTTATTACGATTTTATAGATTTTTTGTGTGTTTTTATAATTATTTTTGTTTAAATTTGTGTGTTTAAATTATTTAATTTTCTTTCTATAATTTTTGTTGTAGTTTGGCATTCTAGAAGAGAAGAAATTAGAAAGAAATTGTGTAGAAGTGGTATTTTGAAGAAAGAAATGAAAAAGTAGCATTTTTTTTTTAAAAAACCTAAAAATTTGTCAAGG
Organism: Humulus lupulus; assembly: GCF_963169125.1. NCBI lineage: Eukaryota > Viridiplantae > Streptophyta > Magnoliopsida > Rosales > Cannabaceae > Humulus > Humulus lupulus. Next base: position 222,687,473 of record NC_084796.1, read on the forward strand.
CCCGCCTAGACCTTTCTTTTCCAGTTGCTCCAAAATCCTAGCAGTTGCCTCCACTGGGCCTTTCTCCTCTAGCTTCTCCCAGGCCCACGCCTCCTACTGCCTCTAAAGCCCGTCTGGGCCTTCCTTTCTTCCCAGGCCTGTGGTCCAGATGCAGCCCCTCAAGCCTCCACCTGGGCCCGATGCCTCCAGCTACTCCTAGGCCTATCACGCCACCTGCAACCTATTCGACCCAAAAGCCCTTCTGTCCAGCAACTTTTCTCCAAAGTTGTCTCCTACTTGGCCCAGGCGTGCAACAACAATGCACATCAACCTTAAGACCATTTTCAAATGTGCACAATATCCAAGCTCAACTTGCCACTTTGTCTCATTTGCACCAAACTCCCATTTTCAAACATGCACAAAAAATCTAAAACATTTACATCAAAATTACCATTTTTATTATTTGTAATTATTTCATGTTTTATTTTGGTTTAATCCTTGTTTGTAACCCCCAATGTAATTTATTTTTATTTCTTAGTCCCCACCCCCTCCTGTAAATAGGAGCCTCATTTAACCATTTCAACACACCTTTTCTTGCACCACTTCTTCCATATATATCTTTTCTCTCCATCTTTTTATAGTAGCTTTTATGTATTTTTAGATGAACAATTTGGGAGTTCTCTAAATTTTCCTATTTATGTTGTAATTTTTATTTTATTTTTTGATAGTTATGGGCTTCTAATCCCCTTAAGATTATTAAGGTGGAGAATGAAACAAGATATAACTAATTAGTATTTATTTTATGTTGATCTCCCAAAAATGAGCAATGAAAAAATTATGATTTCTTTTCTTTAAAATATCTCTTTCATCTATAACATCATGTATTTTAGATTGTTAGTATATATTTTACTTGGTTCTTAATTTTGTTAAAATATAATATTCTTTGATTAAGTGTGGTTCATTAAATTATTCATATCTAATTCTTAGAACATGTGTATAATATTTGACTTAAGATATAACATTATTTGATTTTTTGTAGTTCCATTAAATTGATCCACAATTAATTCTTTGATGTTATACTATTGAAGTGAAGGAAAATCTATATTTTTGAATTAAAGAGAACTTAAAGAAAATACATTTTTTAAAAGATAGTTTGATTGGTTTCAACTATCACTAAAAATTGGAAGTCAACATATTTATAAGTATTATTAATTATATTTTGTGGATTCCAAAATCTTACTAATTTTATAAATAACTATTTATAAGTATTGGCGCTGTTGCCGGGAAGTTGCAAGAAGATAAACAAATTTTATTACCAAAGTGTGTAAAATTCTTCTACTAGTTATATAAAAAAAACAAATATATATATAAATATCCAAAAAAAAATTATATATGTATAATTATTATTATGTTACATTTTTTTAGTTGACGACACTTGTGCCTCCTAACCAACATTTTATTTTCTTTCTTTTTTATATAGTCGACAGCACGTGTGCCTCCTATTCTCTTCCCTATCTTTCTCTTTTGTTGTATTATTTAGTTGATTGCGCATGTGCCTCCTAACTCTTGTGCTATTAGTATTTTTTATAGTTAATGGAATTTATGTCTCCTAACTTCTTATTTTTATTTTCCTATATTGTTATTAGTTGATGGCACTTGTGCCTCCTAGCTTTTGTTTTAATATCCTACTATTGTTTATGATTCTCTTAATTTTATTTTCTTTTTATTTTTACCATAATTGTTGTTTTTAGTACTCTTCTTAGTAGTTTTTTCATTTTTTTAATAAAAAAATTATAAAAAAAAAAAAGTCTCTTGAAACTCCTAGTATGCTCTATGGTTGCGGTCTTGACCGATCTTCCATATCAAAAAAGATTTCTTGAGGTTTTCATTGAGTTTTTACCATATGGATTATTTTAATTATAGTTGAAATTTTGAGTACAACTATTATGCACAATCAAATTTGAATTATGGAGAAACCAATGATATGCATGCTTATGGGGAATCCTTTGATATCCCATTTGCCCCCACCTATAATCCAAAATTTTCATGGAGTCAAACCCAATCTCCAATGAATCAAGGGCATAAATTCAACATGCCCAATCAAAGGTCATGGCCAACTCGATCTATCATATCCAATTAAAAAAGAAATGAGTCCATATTTAGAGGATACCTTACAACAGTTCATGCAGTCAACCCAACAAGTCTTTCCATTTCAGTCTCAGTCAAACTCAAAAATTAAGACACTAATAGGGAAAATTGTAACTGTTATGATAGAGTCAGAAAAACAAGTTCTTCCTAGTCAATCATTCACAAGACAAAAGGTCAATTTGAACGTGAAAAAATGAATGAAGTTATTGAAGAGCTTGTGATAAGCATCCAACCACCAAATAAAACAAAAGAGTTGGATGAAATTATTTTCGAGGCTTATGAGAAAAATAAAAAATATATAATTGTATCTCAAGAGTCCATAAATGAACAAATTTTCATATATACTCAAATTGAAAAGGAGTCTAAAGAAGATGTGCAATCTTCATACTTCATTGAAATTTTACCGAAATTGCATGTCTCTAATATTTTTGTAGGTGTGATGCTTTCAATATTATGGCATTTGCATCAACATTATAGCTCACCCTACAAATGAAATCAACACCATCGATTGGGGGTAGGATAAAAAGAAAAAAAATAGTCGAGCTAAAGACTATAAACTAAAACGCTTTGTGGGAGGCAACCCATATTTTAATGTTCCATTTCATGTTTCATTTTGCATTTCACTTTTGTTGTGTGTTTTGTTTCATGTTTTTCAATTCCAAAAAAGCATGAAGGAAATGTTGACCACGATTTTGGCCAACGACGAATAGACGTCAAAACTACAGTAAGCCTTGAATAGAAAATACGACACCAATAATTTTATAGTGGTTTAGCCCCAATATTTTGGCAATAGCCTAATCTACTTGGAGTTGTGATATATGAAGCCTACACTTAAGATCAAATGGACCTGTGTCAACTGAGTTTCTCAAGTGTAAGTAGAAAAATACAGAGCTTCTCTCTCTAGAGAATACAAGCTTTCTCTCTCTTAGCTCCCTCCAAAAAATGCCCCAGGTAACAGTCCCAAAATCTCAAAATTAGAAAGACTAAAAGTCTCCAAAAGATCAGCCCTTTAAAATGATGCCATGAGCTCTTTATTTATAGGCTCATGGATCGTACATGAAAAATATCCCGTATTGACGGGGTCCTTGGTCATTTCCACCAACTTTAATTAATAAAATAATAAATAAATCCAAATTACAACAATATAGCTATTATGCGGGATATCTGAGAGATTCGCGCGGTAGTTACGAGTGATTCGGGTTGGAGTTGTTACTGAGATTCTATAAAGAAGTCACTGGGCAGTTAACTCCTGAGATTCTGACACATCCAGTCGGCTACCCCTTCAATTTGACATAGCTGGTCGGATGAAACCCATTTCTAAGATGACTGGTCGGATGAAACCCATTTCTGGTCGGCCAAAATACATTACTGGTCAGTCAAAAACCTTACTGGTCGGCCAAAACACATTACTGGTCAGAAAACCTTACTGGTCGGCCAAAACACATTACTGGTCGGCCAAAAACCTTACCTGGTCAGTAAAATTACTTCCTGACCAGATAAATCAATTTTGTGACCAATAATATCTCAACTCAGAAGATTAATTTCAAACATTTTCACTTCTTTAATCAACACATTTATTGACTATTAATGTGTCATTTACTGACCATGCATTGCTACTTGTCCCATCCTATTGCCACGTCATCGAACAGAATTTTGGGATAACATTTGCCCCCCAAGTTTATTATATGATTTTCTCATATGATAAACTTTTTCTCTAGCTGATAGTTATTCACGTCATCCAAAAGCTTCCACTCGATCAGTAACTTTCACTTTTGAAGTAAACCCACGATTGAACTTTTATGTCCATAAAAACAGTAGTATCAGTTTCTCATTTCCATTGCTCTTTCGGGTTCATGGGTATAGGATAATCATTGATTTTATCTTGGAACCTTTTGAACTCTTCAAATTCCACCTTTTGATCTTGTTGTAGTACTCTATGAGTAGGAAAACATGTTTGTGCCCCATGCCCTTGAGATTTGTCGTCTCCTCGGATCCTCTAATCAGTCGGTCATTTTCTTGGCCCCTTGAATACATGTGTGACTAATAGGATAGGCCTAGCTCCTCGGTCCCTTCTCAACTCCTCGAAAACAACTTATTTAGATGCCTTATTCCTCGGAAATAACTAATTGGAAAACATGTATATGGCCGATCAGGACATACGCTCATCTCTTCGAACTGCTTGGACACTTGGACATGCCCCCCAAGCCGCTCAGACGCAAACCTCCCAAGCCACTCGGACACGCATGCCAACTGCTTGGACGCACACCTATCCGCTCGGTCACTCAGACACGCCCCTAATCTGCTCGGTTGTGCGCCTGGCTGCTCGGACGCACCCACATCCGCTCGGGTTTGTATGCTCTTAAGTCCTCAGGCTTGTAAAAAATGGTTCATGCATTTTAGGCACCAAAAATTTCTGATTATTATCGTTGCTCTCATACATTTTTATCTGGGCAGTAAAATATTTTTACTGCTCAGAGAAAATATTTTACTAGGTAGTAAATATTTTTATTGCTCAAAGATGATATTTTACTAGGTATTAAATATTTTTACTACTTAGAGAAAATATTTTACTGGGTAGTAAATATTTTTTTTTTTTTGCATTCATTTGTTCGTGTTTGTTTACTCCAGGGACTCGTCACTGTTAGTCATGCTCAACACCGAACAGTAGACTATAAGGAGCTAGTCAATTGGTGGAAGCTGAGGCAAAGATTGAAAGTCTGACTAAGTCTGAGAAAGATCTCCAAGAAAATACTGAGCAGGCTAAGAAAACAATTGCTGACTGAGATAGATCATTGAAGGAGTTGGTTGATGAGAACAACAAGCAAGTCCGGGCCAATAAGACATTGACCGACCAGCTGAAGAATAAGACTCAAGAAGGATCGGCCAGAGGAGGTCATAGATGTTGACGATGGCGTTGACCAGTCAGAGACTAGTGTACCCAACCAGTAGATACTCTTAGTCGACATGAGAGCTTCCTATATAACAACAGAGTTTCCTACTCGACTAGTGATACATGTTTAGCCGACCAGGGAAGTTGTATCTGCTCTCCCGGCCAAGAAAACTTTGCACCTGACCAGCTAAACTTTGTATCTGGCTAGTAGTTTACTCTTTTTTCGTATTCTTTTGTGAAGAGAACTGCTGCTTAGCAGCTTTGATATTTTTCTCGTACAGCCGAGCTATTGCCATTTATACTTTACTTTTCTTTGCTAACTTGGAACATTCTAGGTCTTTTTAGACTTAAAAAGTTATAAGTTTTTTTGTGAATAGTAAAGTCACTCTGATGTATGCCTTATATTTTCGCATGAGTACTTAGTTTTCTAACTTAGAAATTCTTGACATTTCATAAGTCCCTACTAAGTATGCTTTCTCACACTCTTATTTCCCTAACATTTTATGAGCATAATGTTTATTGTCACAGGAATATTTGCTTCTAACTTGAAATTTTGAAAAATTCCAAGTTACTTAAGCTTTGTCAAACAAGTTAGTTTAATGGCCTTTTTTGACTTCTAAAATTTACAAGTCAACCTAAAAACAGATATCTTAACTCGTGCTCTTATTGCCTGTGTTAAATTATATACCAATATACCCCATGTGCCCCCCAAGTGATCGAGGGTTGAAAGATCCTTGGTCACTTGCTACTTGAACGAATCTGTTCGAGTCAGTTAATTACTCGTGAAACACATAGAATATATGGAAAATATTCGAGTAGTTTAACACTGCTCAAATGTATCGACCAGATGAACACTGTCTGATTTTACCGATCAGTTGAACATTGTTCAGATAATTAACACACATGCACATTTGTAGCAAGAATCGACCACACTGCGCGTAGTCTCTTTTATTACTCGTAAATTAAAAAAAATGACAAAACGTGTCTAATAACGAGTCTTAAACAACAAAAATTGTTCAAATTAAATAAATGACTGGTTAGGAAATAACCAGCTCATAAACCAAACTCAAATAACAAGTTAAATAACTCAAAATTAAGCTACCACTCTGAAAGCAGTATTTTAGTGATAATATATCCTCAGATGCTCGCCATTCTAGTGGTTCCTGATTAGGCTCCGTCCACCAAATCTGATCCTAGCACTCCCGCTCATGCCGAAGTGTCTGGGCATACCTTTCCCTTGCTTTGTTACTATCCTCAACTAAGTGTGGACCTCTACATATAGTGTCTAAGGTAAATTCCACAGGTCCGGGTTGCAAGGTTGGAGATCTCTGTCGTTTGAACCCAGGATTGTTGCTGCCTCCTTCTCCTTGGGGTGTCTCTGCCCGATACTTTTTCAACTTGCCCGACCTGAGAAGAAATTTTATCTCATCTTTGAGGTGATTGCATTCATTCATGTCATGACCATAATCTCCATGGAAACAACAATACTTATTCATGTCTCTCTTACTCATCTCTTTCCTGATGGGTGGAGGTTTCTTGTAGGGAACTTCTTCATGACTAGCAAGATATATTTCCGCCCGGCTAGCCGAGAGAGTGGTGTAATTAGTGAACTAAGGCTCATACTTGGTTGGCTTTTCATTTGATCTCGACTTAGCCTTCTTTTCTTCATGGTGGTCAGACCCGTTATTCCCACGTTTCTTTCCACCATTTTGATCGTTTCCACCATTCTTAGGAGGGTCAATAGATTCACCCGGATTGTTTATGCCTTTCTCCTCTTTCTCGATCGCATCATCCAATTTCATATACTTATCCACTCGGTCGAGAAATTGTTGAAGTGTTGAAATTGGATTTCTATGAATACTATCCCACAAAGGGTTTCGATAAGTTACTCCAGAGGATATGGCAACAAACTTCCCCTCATCTCCGATAGCAGTTACTCGGTTGCCTTCTCTCATGAACCTCTGTATATAATTCTTTAGAGATTCATCCTTTCCTTGTTTGATATCGGCCAAGTGGTTGGCATAAACTGGTGGAGTCTGAGCAGGACTGAATTGTGTACAAAACTCCTTCCTGAATGCTTCCCAAGAGGTAATGGAATTCAGTTTAAACATCCAATACCACTCCTGGGTAGTATCTGACAATGTGGTTGGGAAAACTCTACAACGATAATCGTCACTTACCCCGAGCAGTTCCATCTGGTCCTCGAATTTCCCAACATGTCTGATGGGATCTACTTTTTCTGTATATATCGGCAGTACTGGTGCTTTATATTTTGCCGGTGGCTAAGCTGCTCTAATCCGACCACAAAATGGACTGCCATGCATGTGGTCTACCGCATCCATTCCAGAATGTCGTTTTGATAAACCTTGCACCGCAGCTGTTAGCGCATCAAGCTGGGCTTGGATGGCTGGGGCGACCGTCGGGGTTTCAAGGTCTTGATTGTCTGGTCAGACATTTTTGTCTGTTGCACTGTGGTCAAGTATTTCTACTTGACTGGCAGGGCGGTTCAGATCTTTCCCTTCGACCGAGACGGTCTTCCTCTTGTTGGTGACAATGTCATCCTTCTAGGAAGCATGTTCTCCTAGCCGATCGACCACCGTACTTTTTTATTTTTCAGAGGGCTTACTATGCGGGACCTGCTCTCTCCCACTACGTTGATGGACGGGATGTAGTGGAGGCTTCTCGGTACGTCCCAGGTAGTCTTTTCCTCCTTGATGGTCAGTGCCTTCCTTTTCTTTTTCTCTTGAACGGTTGGTCTGATGACTGCCCCCCTCATCTCGACCATGCCCATCTTTGTAGCTAGGAGTTTTTTTATCTCAAGGAGCTTTGGTTTGGTTGTTTCCAGGTGGAGTATGCTTACTATCTGACTGGTAACTTTCTGATCGGGAGGTTTTCGACCGGTGACTTCTAGAAGGGGTTTTAGAGTTCTCCCTTTGTGTTGATGCAGTTTTAGAGCGGACTCCATCATCTGCCTGACCATTCTGATTGCTTTGACTCCAGTCAGGTCCTCGAGAGTCCATCCTTCCAGCAAGGGACTTCCAACTAGCGTTGTCCATTCATGCTCCTTGGGCAGCTGCTCGTGCCGGGCTTGAGCATTGGCTTGGGCCAATTGGGTAGTCACTTCTAGAGCAAGTGCTGCTTCATGATGTCTCTGGTCGGCCTACTCCTGTCGTCGCCTAATCTCTTCACTCCTAACATCCATCTCCTGCTTTTGCTGCTTGAATGCAGCCTTCTACCTGGCCATTTCCTCGGCGAAAAACTCATGTCAAGAATTAAATTGCATCATCTTCTCTTGGAAAGCGCCTATTGCTTCCTGGAGTTGTTCAACTTCTGGAGTGGTCTCCTCGAGAAAGACCCTAGGCTCAGTCTATAGGTTCTACCGTCCAGGACCTTCTGTTCTAGCAGGCTCTTTTGACGTACTTAGCTTTTTAGAGGTCATACTGGTATTCTTAGGAGCCATATTGGTAGGGTAGCAATGTATTTCTTCTATTCAGGCTCTCAATGAAAGCACCAAAAATGCTGACCACGATTTTTTCCAACGACGAATAGACGTCAAAACTACAGTAAGCCTTGAATAGAAACTACGACACCAATAATTTTATAGTGGTTCAGCCCCAATTTTTCGGTAATAGCCTAATCCACTTGGCGTTGTGATATATTAAGCCTACACTTAAGATTAGATGGACCTGCGCCAACTGATTTTCTCAAGTGTAAGTAGAAAAATACAGAATTTCCCTCTCTAGAGAATACAAGCTTTCTCTCTCTAAGCTCTCTCCAAAAAATGCCCCAAGTAACAGTCCCAAAATCTCAAAATTAGAAAGACTAAAAGTCTCCAAAAGATCATCCCTTTAAAATAATGCCATGAGCTCTTTATTTATAGGCTCATGGATCGTACATGAAAAATATATTGTTTTGACGGGGTCCTTGGTTGCTTCAACCAACTTTAATTAATGAAATAATAAATAAATCCAAATTACAACAATATAGTTATTATTCAGGATATCTGAGAGATTCGCACGGTAGTTACGAGTGATTCGAGTTGGAGTTGTTACTGAGATTCTGTAAAGAAGTCACTTGGCAGTTAACTCCTGAGATTCTGACACATCCGGTTGGCTACCCCTTCAATTTGACATAGCTAGTCGGATGAAACCCATTTCTAAGATGACTGGTCGGATGAAACCCATTTCTGGTCGGCTAAAACACATTACTGGTCGGCCAAAACACATTACTGGTCCATCAAAAACCCTACTGGTCAGCCAAAACACATTACTAGTCAGTCAAAAACCTTATTGGTCGGCCAAAACACATTACTGGTCGGCCAAAAACCTTACTGGTCGACAAAACACATTACTGGTCGGCCAAAAACCTTACTGGTTGGCCAAAACACATTACTGGTCGGCCAAAACACATTACTGGTCAGTCAAAAACCTTACTGGTCGGCCAAAACACATTACTGGATAGTCAAAAACCTTACTGGTCGGCCAAAACACATTACTAGTCGGATAGAAACCTTACCTGGTCGGTCAAATTACTTCCTAACCAGATAAATCAATTTCGTGACTAGTAATATCACAACTCTGAAGATTAATTTCAAACCTTTTCACTTCTTTAATCAACACATTTATTGACTATTAATGTGTCATTTACTGACCATGCATTGCTACTTGTCCCATCCTATTGCCACATCATCGAACAGAATTTTGGGATAATAGGAAACTTTTTGCCAAAAAACATAAATGAGCAAAATCAAGGAAGCATACATTCAAGGGAGTATTTCTTAACTTTTTCAATTTTATTGCCCATTGAGGAGAGTGTTTTGTTTAAGTTTGGAAGTAGTGTGTGTGTGTGTGTGTGTGTGTGTTTTTCTTTTTATGTGTGTCTATCTTTCATTTTTTTTTTTAATATTTAAAAAAATTACTTTGTTTTGTTAAAACAAATACATAAATTATTTTTGGTGATTTGTACTTTCCAATGACAAGAACTATGATTGAAATTGTTCTTAGTTCTTAGAAAAATATAAATAATTCTTAAGCTTTGTTATTAATTTTTGAGTTAATTTTGTTTACATATAGATTTTTCATAATATGACACCTATTCTATTTTATTTGATTTTTTGTAATACTTGGATATAGTTTATATAAACATTAAATTATTTAGATCTCAAAAAAAAAATTGAAAATCCTTGAATTTGGTTGATTATCTTTTGAGACGAAATCATAGAAAATACATTATTTAGGAAGTGATTTATGCCATCTTTGGAATGTTTGAGCCTTTCTATTAATTACCATTGAACTGTTAGAATATTTTATATGGACTAACATAATTAAGTGTTGCTCACACAGTGTCGGTATTAGCATGTAATGATAACTATATAATCGGTAATGCATGATATTACCATCGGGCCATAATGGGATGGACATAACGTACTAACATGCTCGGGGCCCATGGACATGCTCTAAAACTTCTTTGGTCGGCCCATTGGGCCAAGACAACTAATTCTCTCACATTGGGCATGTAAGCCCAATTGGCCCATAATTCCTTATATAAAGGGTTGTGCTCTTGATTGATGATTAAGGTGGAATGAGTGTGGCTATGGTGTAGAGAGAATGATAGAGTAGTGTTCATTACTCCCAAGCTCTCCTTTCTCTATATGTGTAGATCAAAGAAGTGTAATCAACATGATTATTAGAGATCAAGGCGATAATTGGAGGTACGTATATTATTATATTAATGCCCTAAATAAAATGTTTGATCATGGAAATTCATGAGCATGATTTGATATTGATTATTGTTTATTTAATGCTCATTGTGTATTAATTATAACAATTGGTATCAGAGCTCGGACATTTGATTTTACGGCTTATTAGAATAAATTTTTTTTTTTTCAAATCTGATTTACATAAAAAAAAAAATCGAAATTATATATTATTGGTAGATAAAATCAGATTGGAGGATGAGTATTGAGTTTATCAATATGTTAATGGCCGAAAATGGCTATTAGATCTACGGGTTTCGGATGTTTATAAGTTTGAACGGGTACTGGAAATAGAAAGAGCATGAAAAATGGAGAAAAACCCCTCAAACGACATCAAAATCGGAGCTCTGGTGGCTAAAATCCAACGGGGTCAAAATTTGGGTTCGAAACGGGTCGAACAGACCCGCTGGAGGTTGAAGACAACCTCAAAACGACGTGTAATCATTTTTCTGATTTAGTGTCATTTTTGGTTTTTTTTTGTCATTTTCCGAAGTGCTGTCGTTTTTTATGATTTATGTCGTTTTCTGACAAAGTACGTGTAGTTTCTGAAAAACTACATGTCGTTTTTGGTCTTTTTTCAGCAAAAAAAAATTAACTTTTTTGGGCGCGTGGGGGCGCGTGAAGATTCCATTTTGGACCAAATTTTCACCATTTTGCTCCTTTTAATTTTTCTCATTTGATTGTGTGATTATATTTTGGGTTTGGTCAATTTAAATTGTTAATTGATGCATAATCACATAATTCATTTGAATTAAAAAAAAATTTCTCTCACAATTTTTTTTTTATTTATTTCATTGGATGAAGACATAATTATATTCATGCCATAAAAATTATTTGATAGATGATTGACGTTTTTTATAATATAATTATGTTAGTGAATAATTAATTGAGTGCTTATGTACTCACCTATCGTGAGTCTAAGCATGTCAATTTTGTTATTCATAAAATTGTGAGAATTGTGATAAATTTATCGTTAATTAATTTAATCTCATACAAGGCCATTTTTTATTTGTTTATCATTCCATGATTTTGTTATATATATGCCTTTCGTGATTTTGATAATTTTTTTGTGAATTTCATTGTTGTTATTATTATGAATTCTTTCGAGGCATATACTATGGAAAATGTGTAATAAGATATTGGTCATGGTTTGTGCATTTATTATAAAAATTATTGTCAGTATTTAATTAATATATTTGGTAATAAAATTTGCTAGAAATACAAAAATGCGCAATCGGCCTTATTAGATAATTATGAGATTAAATTTTTTCATTGAATGTGTTGTGCTTACCTGTCGTAAGTTTTCACATGTCAATTGTCGAAAATTGTGATTCATGTTAAATATTTTTCTCCCGTATCAATCACAATTAAAAACTAAGATCCATACATGCAATTTAGTCATCCTGTCGATGATTTTACTGTAAAGTAGGATGCTTAGATGGTGAAGGAAACACATTAGATGTCATGAACCACACAATCTTTTCTACCCTATCGGTAGTGGATTAGCTGAATTTGGTTATGATATTTAAAGTAGTTGTCCTTACCTGCATAAGAGTCATATGTTTTGTTTGAACGATTCTAACATGACATGATCATTTCCGTTGATAGATCATTGAGAAAGCTAAGAAAACGAGCAGATTGCATAATCCTTGTTTTCACATAGTGGCATTGCTATAAGATATATTTTTTTAGTATTAAGCAATCCTAAAACCTCTACCGCTTAGTTATCGGATGGGATTATAATATGTCTTGTCATATCGATCTCTCATTAGAAAATTGGACTAGGCCTCGAAATTGATAAATCTTGAAATCATTTGAATTCAAAGATGCCAAGTTACTGCATGCTCAGTGGGAGTATTGCGATGGGTGTCAGTTGGTTTTAGTAAGGTATATATGTGTCGATCGATCCCTATTGAAAAATTTTATGAGGGTAGAATCACTTAGGAATTTTTCTTGGGCATCTAAAGTGATATTCCTACGTTTGCTACACAATGACGAGTTCAGGAGACTAGTACGTTGGTTTTGTGCCTTGAAATAGTTTTGGTGGAACTAATGAATCAATTATTACAATACTTTTATGCTTAAGGATCAAGATAAGGCATAGATCATAAGTTGACAAGTTTTGGATCAATATTACAATGGATGTATGATTGTCATTGTCTATTCCGAAGAGATGATTGTGTTAATTGTGAATGTCTGTAAATATAGTGAATTCAAGATAATGGGTTAATGCATATGTACTCGATATCATATCGTTGTTGCTAGTAAAATTGAGGATAGCTAAGCTATATTTAGGCAACAATTTTGGATTGATTTAAGTCTGAACAAAGTTTTCAGTATAGTGACTTTGATAACTTAGTTACAATTTTGGATAAGAAATGGAAAGAATAGAGGATATAAGTTTTTTGACTTATTCAATCTCAGTACACATATTCATCGCTAATGACTATCATAATTATTGATAATAGTTTTACAACCCAATTGTCCACAATGATTAATCTATAATGCATATAAATTTTGAGAGATATCGAGTATTTATCACTCTTTTGTTAAGATCTCTCATGCATTATTATCTTGAGCACAGTCTTCTCAAAGTTTTGACTCATCAAAGTTTGAAAGCTTTTATGTTTTAGAAAGCTTTATAGTGGAAAACACCTAAGGGATTAAACCATGCATGCATAATGATATGCAGTCACTTTTTTATGTGTATTGTTTCTCGAAGTGACAAGGACACAACAAGACTCGTAGATAGTCTTAATTTTTGTACTCCATGCATCTTGGTTTGATGGTTGTTATTATATTTGAATGTCTCTCAAGCCAAATTATGTGTAGTATACATATCCTATTGATATGATATCATACATAATTTATTTGATTGCCTATTACATGCTGGAGATTAATATGGTGTTTGTTGATTATATTGGTCCAAGTGGGAGAGATATTTGAATCTTGTATGGACTAATATAATCACAAACATAATTTCATATTCACAACCATGTTAGTTGTTTTTCGAAAGAGACAATGTGAGATAAGTCTTTCGCAGCAACACTCAAGATACTAAGACTCAATGGATCATATCGTTTTATTCTGAATAGCCTCATGAATGTTGTGATTGAATAAGAATTTACATCTAAGGCTATTTCAGAAGTTCTGATATTATGAGGCAATATAGGACATTGCATTTGACAATCTTGGATTTTAATCATATGAGAGAAGATGAACATTTAAGTGTTTTATTGAGAATATCAAGTTTAATATGTATGGCTCTTCTAGCTATTATTTTTTATAAGTATATAAAGTTATCTATGTTGGAGTTTTAAGCTGGCATTAGACAAGGGTTAAAATTTTATTTAGGGAATAATTGGATTTATCCCTCATTTTGTTGCTTCCGCTGTTATTATTGATGACCTACAATTGGCCAGATTATTGTAAGAAACTCCATATGCAGACATATAAAGATAAAGGATCGAGACAGTTTGATAAACCTGTGATTCCATACACGAGATAAGTTTAATTACATATACCTCTAAATTGTTAATCGATAGTCATTGGTAGTTCTTAATTCTTATTTGGAGAATTGATATGGTTATTTCTGATTTCCAAGCTATGATCAAGCGTGAAAGTTTAGGCTTAATCCCATAATAATTGGGAAATTTTCTTGATGGTGGTTCATTTTAAGAATAAGTTGTTTGATGGTTAAAGTAAGGTGAATTAAAGCCTATAGCTAGTCTCCACTATAACAATGAATTTGTTCATTACTATTATTGAGTTGTAAAGTGGTGACTATTTGGAAATCAATATATAAGGATGCAAGAACTAAATTCTTGTTTAAAGGACACCCGAGTTCAATGCATTAAATCCATTTTGAGGCAGGACATCAAGATAGTGATTACTGTAATTCTCAAAATAGTCAATTCGAAACATTATCGTTAGTCAACACTATATGAGAGATCAGTGGGAGCAATGATATGTTTATATTGTCACTTGATATAGTACATTGATGATATCTTATGATTTTGATCTATTTTGGAGACAAATTAAGCCGTTATTTGATAATATCTGTCAGATGAAGAATTCTTGATAAACCTTGTATGGTCTAAAAATTTAGATTCTTCGTGATGAGATCAACGGTAGACTGAATTGTCTCATAGTTTGCATTGACTAACTATTGTAGTGATTAATGTTTCGATTTCATTGAGAATCTTTAAATAGTCTAAACTGTGATGTGTTATGAACGGCCTAAGTCCATGATATTAGTAATGACGAAAGATCAAGTTTGAGATTATCTCACATATATGCTTATTGAAGGCAGCCTAGGGCTTACTCAAGTATACACATTCCTATCGTGATATCTGTTATAGGCATGCTGGATTGGTACTTGAGTTATCATCCTTGTGGTACCAAGGATGTGTTAGCAATCAACAAACCAACATTGTGACATATAGTAGTTGGTTTTAGTGATATCGATTGGAAAGGTTGCATGGATGATAAAATCCACTTATAAGCATTCATGATTCTAGGAGGAGTTATTTTGTAATTAAATGTCATATGAACACCTACAACTTCCTCTCTCATACAAAGTGAGTATAATGGTAAGGGAAGTTATATGTGATTAGGTGTTGCATGGTGTTATCCCCGTTTCCTGCAGGGGTTTGGGCCTTCGCCCTGGCCCACGGTCAGAGGACCAGCTCGGCATATGGGCCCGGCCCAAGGTCCCTTGGTTTGAATATTGCCCAAGGGGAGTGGTACGGACCAGGGACTCCAGACTGGGCCCATTGGAGGGGTCTGGGACGTCCCTCCGGGTTCGTCCTCAGCAAGAACGGTCCCGGCGATGTCCAGAGCGCCCGGACCGTCGCGGCCTACGCCTTCCTGTCCCGGACCCTGGTGTGGTCCGGGCCTATGGTAAATGGAGCGGGCCAATGGTAAACGGACCTGGATCACCTCCTCCCCGGTTGAAGGGCCAAGCGTCCAAGATCCTGAAGCCACCTCATTTCGCGTGGGCATTGTCCCCCACTTTTCGCCTGCAGAAAGGGTCGCCTCGGGATTGCTCACTGATGTGTCAGGACTGCGTAGCCAAGTACCCTGACCGGTCTTGTCTCCTGAATCAGCCTCGTGACTCGAAGTGGTCAGAGCCAAAGCGCCGTTTTGTTGGGCGAGGCTGGTCAACCAATTGGGCCTTAGCTGGTTTGAATTTCGTGTATTGTATATCTTTTTGTATTGGGCCTCCACTAGATAAGCCCCTTGTACCCATTTCTCTGATGGGCCCGGGTCGGATCCGGCCCAGACCCGGTATTCCCCTCAGCTTATAAATATAAGCTGTAGAACAATGTAAAAGAGAGAGAAAACTCTGTTCATAGATTACTAGAAAACTCCATTGAAAAAGCTTCCTCTAGCTCTAATACATAGACTCGTGGACTAAGGCTAGTTAACGCCCCAACCACGTAAAAACCCTGTGTCGATTTTATACTTTCATTATTATTATCAGCAAATATTATTCATTGATAGAATTGTTGAAAATCTCGGTTAACACATGGACATTGACAGCATCCTCGTATGTGAAGGTAGAGTGTGTGGCGTGTTACGAGGACATTGATTGTACATTACAATTGCGATATTCCGTTTTAGTGTTAAGAGTAGTTGACTTTATTGTGAACTTACTGAACTTATGTGATAAATATCGCAATGATATCTATCTCTCGGAACTTGGGGAGTAATATTGCTCCATTAATGATGATGACGTTCCATATGTAGTGAGAAAGTTGTGGAGTCATCTATTAGTATCATAACACGCACTTACAAACAACATGCTAATGACTACACTGACACGAGTTACCTGAACGTATGTACTAAGAAGTCATTTCTTGTTTGGATTGTTGGGAGCCAAAGATGTATTTGATCAGTGGGAGTCATTGTTTTTCATGTATGATCGACATGTTAAGGATTGCTATTGGTTGTTGAATATATGCATATTATGGATAACTCTTTGATGTTGTGTGTACACACTTGTTGATGCAAGCCAGTGGCTTAGTCTCGGTGCTATGTTCGAGTGGATCCAAATCAGTAGTTATCATCATGTTTTATGAATCTTAGATGTCTCATTATGTATTATATTTGTGTCCTGTCGATACAATATGGTGCATAATTAGTTTATAGACATTATTGTTTCTTGAGATTTCTGTGTATTGATATTGTTGCTTAGTGAGCACATATTGGTGTAATTATGTAGTCCAAGTAGGAGAATGTTAGAATATTTTATATGGACTAACATAATTAAGTGTTGCTCACACAGTGTCGATATTAGCATGTAATGATAACTATATAATCGGTAATGCATAATATTACCATCGGGCCATAATGGGATGGACATAACGTACTAACATGCTCGGGGCCCATGGACATGCTCTAAAACGTCTTTGGTCAGCCCATTGGGCCAAGACAACTAATTCTCTCACATTGGGCATGTAAGCCCAATTGGCCCATAATTCCTTATATAAAGGGTTGTGCTCTTGATTGATGATTAAGGTGGAATGAGTGTGGCTATAGTGTAGAGAGAATGATAGAGTAGTGTTCATTACTCCCAAGCTCTCCTTTTCTCTATATGTGTAGATCAAAGAAGTGTAATCAACATGATTATTAGAGATCAAGGCGATAATTGGAGGTACGTATATTATTATATTAATGCCCTAAATAAAATGTTTGATCATGGAAATTCATGAGCATGATTTGATATTGATTATTGTTTATTTAATGCTCATTGTGTATTAATTATAACATGAAATTGATACTCCATAGTTCACCCATTTGAGTGAAACACAAGTCATTCTTGTTTCACCCACATTTGAAGTTGCATGTTTCTACAAAATTCATTCCTTACATCGTGAGCAAATGATTATTATTGTATATGTTAAAATAGTGACTCAAGTTTTGGAAAGAAATCATTAAAAAATATATATATATATATATATATGTTTGTGACCGGAGAAAAGAAAAAAGAAATAGTGACTTGAGATCAAAAAAATTAAAAAAAAAAAAGAACGAAGAAGAATACTAGTGAAAAGAATTATTTTGAAGTATGGTGGTGTACTTGGAATGTAGAAAAAATTGTTGAAAAAATAGTTATGAAATAATCAAAGTTAGCAACTTGTGAGTTGAGCCAATTTCAATATCTTTTATCTCACCATTTTGCCTAACCACATTACAAGCCTAATAAAGTCCTATTGATTTTAGATAATGTTTTATTCTACATTAGTGGAGAGAGATAAGAAAACTAAACTTACGGGATTTATATAAAAAAATATATGTTTCTTGAGATTTAAATTTTTTTTTTTTTTGCATAAGCTTATCTAATTGTCACGTGATAATGTGATGATAGATTTGTGTTTGCATATTGAATATCTATTTTGAAAACAAATTTAACTTTCTAATTAAATACATAAGCATAACTTTTATTTGTGGTTTTTCTTTGAACTATTTTCGTTATGCAATTTTTGATGAAAACATTTGAAATCACAAATAAAAAAAATAAAAATAAAAAGAGAGTGTGCTTTTAATTTTTCTTTTGCTTGAGGACTAGCAAAATTTTAAGTTTTTGGTGTGATAACTCTACAAAATAAAGTTATTTTACCACATTTTGTAAGCTCATTGTTGCTTAGTTCTTGAGTTTTTAATTGATTTACTAAGTTTTCAAGTAATTTCAATTTATTAGCTTTATTATGATTTTTATAGATTTTTTGTGTGTTTTTATAATTATTTTTGTTTAAATTTGTGTGTTTGAATTATTTAATTTTCTTTTTATAATTTTTGTTGTAGTTTGACATTCTTGAAGAGAAGAAACTAAAAAGAAATTGTGTAGAAGTGGTATTTTGAAGAAAGAAATGAAAAATTAACATTTTTTTTTTAAAAACACAAAAAGTTGTCAAGGCCTGTCTGGGCCTTTCTCTTCCAGCTGCTCCCAAAGCCCAGCCTCCACTGGGCCTTTCTCCTCCAGCTGCTCCCAGGCCCACACCTCCTGCTGCCCTCCAAAGCCTGCCTAGGTCTTCCTTTCGTCCCAGGCCCGTGGTCCAGCTGCAACCCCTCAAGCCTCCACCTGGGCCCGACACCTCCAGCTGCTCCCAGGCCCATTACGCCACCTGCAACCTCTTCGGCCCAAGAGCCGCATTTCTCCAAATTCTTCTCCCACTTGGCCCAGGCGTGCAGTAGTAATGCACATCAACCTCAAAACCATTTTCAAATGTGCACAATATCCAAGTTCAACTTGTCACTTTTTCTCCTTTGCACCAAATTCCCATTTTCAAACTTGCACAAAAAAAAGCTACAACATTTACATCGAAATTACCATTTGTATTATTTTTAATTATTTCATGTTTTATTTTGGTTTAATCCTTGTTTGCAACATCCAATGTGATTTACTTTTATTTCTTAGTATCTATCCCCTCCTATAAATAGGAGACTCATTTCACAATTTCAACACACCTTCTCTTACACCACTTCTTCCATATCTCTCTTTTATCTCCATCTTTTTATAGTAGCTTTTATGTATTTTTAGAGGAACAATTTGGGGGTTCTCCTCCAAATTTTCCTATTTATGTTGTAATTTTTATTTTGTTTTTTGATAGTTATGGGTTTCCAATCCCCTTAAGATTATTAAGGTGGAGGATGAAACAAGATATAACTAATTAGTATTTGTTTTATGTTGATCTCCCAAAAATGAGCAATGAAAAGTTTATGATTTCTCTTCTTTTAAATATTTCTTTCATCTATAATATCATGTATGTAATGTCACAAATTCTCTAATGTGGCTTAGTGTCTAGATTAGGGGGCCAGGAGGGTCATAATTGATTTAATACGTTATTATGTGATTATATGCATGGTTATGTGGGTTGTATTATTATATGGCTATATTTGTATATTTATGTGCATGTATGTGATGTATGGGTGAGAACACATTATTATGTAGATATATTTGAGCTATTTGGCATGAGACGATCCTAGGAAGGAAGTTAGCGACTTAGTCATAACGGTGTTAATTACTGGGCTCGGGGTGAGCCTATGGGTAATTTGGTGCTTAGTACATTACTGGGAATAAGCGGGTGATAGTTGCCAAATTACTTGGTTCTTAATTTTGTTAAAATATAATATTCTTTGATTAAGTGTGGTTCATCAAATTGTTTACATTTAATTCTTAGAACATAAGTATTATATTTGACTTAAGATATAACATTATTTGATTTTTTGTTGTTTCATTAAATTGATTCACAATCAATGCTTTGAAGTTATACTATTGAAGTAAAGGAAAATCTATATTTTTGAATTAAAGAGAGCTTAAAGAAAATATATTTTTTAAAAGATAGTTTGATTGGTTTCAACTATCACTAAAAATTGGAAGTCAACATATTTATAAATATTATTAATTATATTTTGTGGATTTCAAAATCTTAATATTTTTATAAATAACTATTAAAAAAAATTCTTTTTAATTTATTTTATTTTTAGTATTTCATTTCTTTATTTTAACAAAACCATATCAATCTTTGGAGCTAAGTTAGAATTTATTTAATTTTGGTTTATATTAGTTTCTTTTTTTATTTTGTCAATTCATTTGGGTTCAACCTCATACTTATAGGAACACTAACTTCATATACGATTCGTGCACTTGCGAGTTATAAATATTTAAAACGTTCCCATTTTGGGTCCATCAATAGACAACAACTTCCTTTGGCACCATGTCTTGCCATGACAATTAACAAAAGCCAAGGACAATCTCTTAAACATGTTGTCTTGTATCTCCTTAAGCAACTATTTGCCCACGGTCAATTATATGTTGTTGTGTCCCAAGTTAGCACACGAGAAGGATTGATCATACTTAATGTTGATGATGAGGTGGGACACCCAGCCTTCATCAAATATATTGTTCAAAAAGAAGTATTTCAAAATATTAACTCATTAAAAAATTGTTAATTCTATAAAATGATATAGTTTCCTTATTTATGTTGTTGTACTATTAAGTAGTTGTACAAAATGTCATTTTTAGCATGGTTCTTCCTTCAAATTCTTAGATTATAAGGTATAAATACAGTTGTACGATTTATTAAAATAAATTCTCCATTCTACCTGATACAGATTGTTCAATTCCATCATTAGCAATTTTTTTATATTAGATTTTTTTTTTCAAGTTGCATGTGTTTATATTATTGTAAATTATCATGTCAACTATATTACACAAACATAGTAGTAAAAAAGATAAATAAAAATATTCAGTAATTTTAATCTTATTCCTTACCTTATTTATTTCCCAACTCATCAAATCAAAATAATACTATATATAATTTTGTTTCTCCAAATCGTGAATTACATTAAGTCTTTCACTTATTCACTAAATAGAATATTCATTATTGATTTAAAATGAATCAACAAATATATATATATATATATATAGATCATTCATTTTCCATGAAAATGTCATGATTCATATTATGTCACTCATTTAGTAAAAATGTTGACAATTCAATTCCTCAAGGTATAAAATTCTACACTGTAAAAATATAAAAATCTTATAAAATTTTAAAAATAAACTAAAATTATATTTTTCTAAAAATAAATATAATATTAATTATTATAAACACCGCGCGAAACGAGTTTATATTGCCTAGTGTTGACGTTGTTTTTCGTCAACTTAAATTGTAGAGCAATTAAACAATTAAACAATGAAGCAAATGAATGGTGAAGAAAAACAAGAGGATTTTTATGTGGTTCAGCAGTTAATCTGCCTAGTCCACGAGTCTATATTATTAAGACTTAGGAGTTTTCTGGAAAATCTTCAGAGATGAATTACCCTGAGTTTTCTCTCTAGAAATCAGAAAATCGATCCTCTACAAGTGGTGATTCCTTCTCTATTTATAGAGAAGGTTGCATAATTCATTCCCACATATTTCGATAAGATATTCTGTAAATCAATTGAAATAATGATATTAAATGCATTATCTCCTCTATACACAAAAACGTCCCATGAAGATCTGGAACGGATAACAGATTAAATGATATCCCTTAAAAATTGGGATTACATAACAGGAGCATGTTCACACGTAATGGGCTATCCCAAGTGATTCATCAGGTCTTCGAGATCAGCGATTGGCATTGAGTTCGTCAAGTCTATGGGCCAGTCACGAGCTCGCCACTCAACTTCACTCTATGCTCGGGATAGGTAGGTGCTGACGAGGCTGTCACATCCGAGCTTGCACTTCCCAAGCTCGAGCTATCTCGCCTGACAGCAATAGATGAAAAATATATTTAAGTGTCATTCCATTGCCCATCGTGAGCTCAAAGAATATTCGAGGTTACGTATCCTCGAGGTCGTTGTTTTACTTCAAAGGTTTTACGGCTGGACCATATGATGTTTTCATACATTTCGAGCTCACCTAACAAGCCCAGTTTTCGGGGTCATAACCTCTTGTCTCAAAATCTGGGTGTAACATTTTGCCCCTCAAAAGTATCAGTTCGAATCCTATGAGAAGGAAACTTTTGAACTGCCCCTCTTGGAAACTGTACCATCAATTTCACTCGAGTGTGGATACATGTCAACAATGTATTGATTAATCAGAGTACTTGAGTGCCTTGGTACCATGCCCACGTTCGTTCACCTACCAACTTTATGGTACCATCATCTCATTTGTCCCTGATCGTCTTATCGGATACAAAATCTGGCCAATGGCTCAGATCAGCCCGGCCTTTGACATTCCCAGGGGTCTATAAATACATCCCCATCGTCTTCCTCATTTCACTTTCTCGTCTTGTGTTTTCAAAGGAAAAAGAAGAAAAACCAGAATTCGAATTTGCCCAGTTCTTGCATGTTCTCCAAACCAAGAAAACAAAACAACATTGGCTTGTTCGACTCCGTGAAATCGTTCTTGCAACCTCTCCTTCGGTCTTCGATTTCTCTGTATCCGCCATCTACATTGTGTAAGTATCTACTCTTGAACCCTTATATCCGTGTTTATACTTTATTTTTTTCATGCATGTCTTACGTTGTTGCACTTAGGCACATTTACTAGTTTCGCACTAGAATGCTTCAATCAATACCATGTAGTTTTTAGGCCCTTCTATTGTTATGGATTTTCCAAACCCAGAATTTGCATGAACGATGAAAATTCGGCTCTTTTTCTGGGTTATCTTAATTTCGAGTATCACATCATGTAGACCAAGAAACTGGGTATAGAATTAGGGGTTTCAAATTGCACGTTTCCCAAAAATATCACTTTTTGAGTAACCGCCAACTTTTTTTCCTAAAAATCCAGGATTCTCAAAAATAAATCCACCTTTCCCTCTTTACGTGGAATACACACTCCGATCCTAATCTCGTTCTTTTGATCGAGCTCGTTCCATAGCTTCGATCATTCAAGTTTAGGCCGTCTTGATTTTCATTCTTAATCTCTAGTTCGTCTGGCCCTCATCCTTTTGTTTTCTTGCTAGATGTCGCAGAACTTGGAAGAGCGGTGGGGGTCAAAATTTGCGATTCCTTACTTGTCGGCAACTTCGAGCCCGAAAGTCACCTTTTACTCGGAACCAGTGCTTGATACGGGAGCACGAACTTAGGTGTGAGCAAGAAGACACCCGAGCTCATTTCCGACGCCAAATTGACAAGGTCGAAGAGAGGAAAAGGAAGAGACTTAGGGTCGCCATTTACCCAGATCCAGAACCCGAGCCTAGACCAATCCCCATCGATCCCACTCTTAAAGTGACAATCACATTCAAACTGGGTGATCTCCAATTTTCACTGATGGGAGAACCATCAAATCCCCTGTCTACTTCGCAGCCAACCTCTATTCCCACCTCGAGGGGGGAATTTTTCGAGGTTGAGCATTATTGGAGCTCGATTTCTTCACTAGGGCAGATCTCTGACATCTTGGCCCTCCACGAAATTGGACTATCAGGCTCACTGAGGTGTCGAGCTCCAACTTCCCACCAGCAAAGTTGTCGCGCCCCGAGAGATGGCAATCCCGACAGTAAGTTGCAATATGCGGCTTGGAGCCATGAGCACATGAGGGCAGGGGCCTTATTGCCCTTGAAGTCTTTTTTCAAGGACTTTTTGGATTTCATTGGGCTCACTCCCTTTCAAGTCAACACCAACTCGTACAAGGTTTTGTCAGCCCTGAGGTTGCTTTACCATGAGCTAAAATGGGAAGGACCTTCACCAAAGGAGATTTTATATCTCTTTTGTTTGAAAAGCAACCCCTCCCGAGCTCGGGGAAGAGATGGCTTCTATTACCTCTCGAGCTATCCCCGGGAGAAGAAAATCTTTGAAGACCTGCCAAACCATCCCCCCAACTTCAAACTCGCGTTCTTCTGGACGGACGGCCTGACCCCCTCTAGATATTACTCTTTCAGGTGAATCCGTAAGTATACGATCCTTTTCTTTTCATGCTCAGATTTTTTTTTAAGCTTGGACCACTCATAACATTCAATTCTTCAGCCAACTACCATCGCCCTACTCCCACGGACAAGATGAAGGAGCACAAGGAAGCCTTGCTCCAACTCCCCTACGATAGGCGCTCCCTATCTTATCTTCTTCATGAAGATAAGCTTCGAGCCTACAGTCTCCTGGAGAAGGATCGATCCACAAATGACTGGTCCAACAAGAAGTACACCAATTGGGAGTTCGTGCCTCTTCCAACCAGTAGCGTTCCTCTGAGGCGAAGCTCTAAGGCACGATCCCCAGCTCGCCGTCCAAGGAGACCATGCTCAGGGAACGAGGCCAATGACGAGGCTTCGAGCTCGAGCGATAGAGGTACGGTCATCCTTAGTTCGGCTTTATGGTCTCCCTCACTACTTAAGCATAAGCCCAATACCTTAATCTTATGTGAAGATGATAGGAACCACTTTTATGTATGGTCCTCGGTAGATGGGAGGGTTCATAGGTTTGATAGTTGGTTAGGGAAGTATGATACTATGTATAGTCTGAACGAGCTCTGGGATGGAATAGCTGTCCAATACAGGACGAAGGATTATAGGGACCTGTCGAGGTTAACCTCCACATATAGGGAAGGGACTCCCCCTGCCTCTTCCGAAGATGGGGGAATTCCATGGTCGCCGAGCACAAGCTCAGGGGAGAGTTCCAGCTAGGTTCCTCATTACTTGTCCTTTTACTCATTGACTATCTGTATTACGCCTACTGAGATCGTCTTCTAATGTGATTTGGTAGTGCAGGTACCATGGACTCCGATCTCGATACCGTGCTCGCCAGTGGCGAGGGTGTTGGTTTTTATTGATCAAATCAGAGATTATACGCAGCGGAACAACAATCAAATTGTTAGATTAATCCCATAAGATTTCTAGATCTACTTCTTCACATGCATATATATATTGAATCAAGGACATGAACAGAAAAATTACCTCAGGTCCTTCCTAGCTGCTATCTTTTCGTATAGCTGAATCCTTGAGATCTCACACCAAGATCTTCCAAAATGTTCTCAGGCACACAAAGAACGAGTGTGGGCTCGCTATACAAATAATAGGCAATAAACTATTTATCAGATGTTCTCAACACATGAGATCTGATAAAGTTTTGGACCTAGGTTTTGTGAAGAACAATGACTTTTGTTTATGTCACTGTTCTCTTTCTCTGAGAGAGATTCCTAGATATTTTTTTATCCCTGAAAAGTTACGTTCTATGAAAAAACTAATATCCTATATTTAATTTATCCTATATATTAAAATATTTTTTATTTTAAACAAATTCAAAATAACTTATCAGTTATCAGATTTTTGTTTAAAAAATAATATTTTAATCATATTAAAATATCTCATTATTTATCTAATATTTAAATAACTAAAATTGTGGAATCAAGAGACTGAGTACACTCTCTTATGCATATAGCACAGTGCCTGTGCACTGTGCCACACGTGTACCACATGCCTGTGATGGCATGTGATTTTTCCCAATTTTTATTTAAATACCAAAAATCCCAAAAATAAATTAATTCAAAATTAATTATATTTTTGTTAAATCAAATAATTAATTAATTGCACATAATTAAGCAATAATTATGTTTGATACATAGAAAAATATTTTACTTATCACATAAGTCCTTTTTGCCCATTTTTGTATTTACCTTTGTCAGTGTTTGTTTGAGCCATTTCGGGGACCATGGACCTATAACATTAAGCTCCAATAAATTGAAACTAAATAATTAAACTCTTTAATTATAATAGTTAATTTATTAATTCTGATATTACTCCACTATAAATTCAGAATTGCACTCTTTATGTTATAGATATACTTTTACATAAATATTTTCTTAAGTCGTCCATTGATATAACCATCTTACAATAGTTCAACCCTCTAATTAATTAGTTCATAAATTAGAATGGAAGAATTACAATTTTACCTTTCTAATTTACTTCTTATTCCTTAAGTACCATTAATTCACTAGTGAATAATTAATCTATAATCTAATTATAGATTTGACCTCAAAATCATTCAGTTCCAGAATTAACCCTTAAGGGAACTAATATACGATCTGTTAGGAAAGATTAGATTTCGTATTGTTGATACATGTTCCCAGCCATCCATGATATTAAATCTCCAAAACAAAAGTCATTAGCCTCATTCTTTGAAGAGACCTTAACGAATGAATCAAAAAATTTAATAAACATGAACAGGAGTTCATGAAGACTCAGGATTTAGGTTGATCTATAAATGATCATCAGTTATGATATGAATTACAAGTCTTTATTATTAAATGGTTTTTGGATAAAGACTTTAATTCATATCGGTCCATGTCATATATAATCATATTATATAAAGCACCTTTACGGAGATGTCTTTCCACATCAATAATCTGAATCTAAATTATTTGTATCATTATGATACTCAGTAAACCGTACTTACAACTCCAATTAAAGAATTCCATAAATTTAATTTGTTGTTGTTGACTATTTTTATTCATTCATGTGATCTTAATTCTCTCGTACTAATACAAGATCACATCCTCAATAATGAATATGGAATTTTTTCTGATATTTACAAAATTATTCAAACAATAATTTAACAATCTAAATATGACAATAAGAATAAACCATCATATTTATTTATTCACAGAAAAAACAAATGCCTTTACATGCTTTTAGGACAAACTCCTAACAGAGGGGGCCAAGAGGAGTAGGCACCCGAGAGCCTCGCAAAAGTCAGATCGGCCTGCCAAGGTCCTTAAGAGGACCGAGAAGACTCCTCCTCCCCCAGCTCCCATGGTTATGAGCCCAGCCGTGGATCTGACTTCTCAGGTCGAAGCATCCACCACAGGTGTTCCCTCTTTGCCTCCTCCGATCATGGTCCGCTCAACGCTCGGCCCACCTCCGAAGAAGCCCTCGGCCTCCAAAACACTCCTGTTCTCAATTTCTACACATGTTGATGAGTATGTTGTCGACAATGCTATCGGGACTCATGGGGCCACACTTGGCTCGAACGTCTTGTCTCAGGTAGGCCAGAGCATCAGCAGCTTCGAGGCTCCCCAGTGGTAGTTTTTGAACAATGCTCGGGACTGCAACACTCTTTATGACAAGAGTGTCGAGCTTGCTGCTGCAGTACCCTCTCTCACCTTATTATTTGTTGTAATTGTGCTTAGTGTATGTTTAAACTTGATTTGTTTATTTTTCAGTCTCTTACTTCCTTTGATCAACTTAATTATAAGTTGAACAACGAGGTCCACTCGAGCATGTCCTATGCCCAAGAGTCGAAGGATCTTCAAATTAAGCTTGTTGACGAGTTCAAGGCCGCAAAGGTAGAGATGGAGGCTGAAGCGGGGCAGATGAAGGTCAGGATAGCCGAGCTCGAGAAACTGAATGCCAAGCTTGAGGAGCTTGAGAAGATCAATGCCAAGCTTGAGGAGGAGAAAAAGGCCACCTTCGAGATAATGGAGAGTAAAAAGGCTTGTCTTCTCGAAGAGTTCAAAGAGAAGAAGGATCGGGCGGTTGACCTAGCCATGTACAAGATCTGGGCCAGTAACGTCAATCTCGATACCAGCTTCCTAGGCTCTTTTGAGGAAGAGCTCGTGGCCAAATGGCAGGCTCGGCTCGATGCGAAGGAGGCTGCTCGGGAGGAGGAAGAGAAGGCCAAGGAGGATGCTAAGAAGGCTAAGGGGGGCGCTCCTTCCTCCTAAATCTCGACCCGGGGCTACGCCCCTTTGAACCCCTTGTAATAGTTTTTATCTTCTGTTTCTATGCCCTTGGGGCTAAGACAATTTATAGCTCGTAAAAAGAGCTATTTTCTTATGATATTTATAATACCGTGTTTGACTTTACTTTAATATTTTTGCTTTACATTTCTTAAGTCGAAATATTTAAAGCAATTTATATTAAAAGTGTCCTTATGTTTGTTTATTCATACAAACACATGGTGGATTTTAAGCTCGAGCTTCAATGCATTCATGCACAGTTTACTCGATGTATCCGTGTTCGATCTCGTTACACATCAAGGTCGGAACTTACTTTTACCATGCACTCGAAAGTACTTATATGGCGTGTAATGTAGGTGGTTTAGTTATATCCAGCTTTTCTAGTTACTTTCCTCATCCTCGGGTAGCTCCCCAAAGTTATGAGGTCAAAACTATCTTTTTGCAAGATATTTCAGCCTCGATCTCAACTTAACTTGAAGTAGGTTTATTTATATTCCAACTTTCTGTCGATTAGTTTTAGCTGGTTTGTTCCAAACCTATTTAGGTCGTGTTTTTGGTTCGTACTCCATACACAAATATTTTCGATCTAGTTATGTCTAGATCGCGCATTTGGTTTTATCCAAATTACCATGCATCGCTCATTTGGTTATATCCAAACACTTTTATTCTTTAATAATTTGGTTATGTCCAAACTATCTTAGCTCGCGTATTTGGTTATATCCAAACACTTTTATTCTTTATGTGTATGCTATTTTTTATTTTTTTTCAAGCTTACGGTATATATACCACTAATGCCCCCTTAATATTCTATGAGTTTGACCATAGGTTATTAAATTAAGAGAGTTTGCAAAAAATACAGCACATTGAGACAAAAATGGACCTTTATTCGGAATTGAACAATTTATTAACAGAAGCATAGTAAAGAAAGACAAGCACGATTACAGGTGACATCATTCCTACACTACTGATAGTAAGGTCGTAGATGTTCGCCATTCCATGGTCATGGTACCAAATCCCCGTTCAATCTTGCCAATTTGTAGACGCCAGGTCAGATAACCGATTCGATTTGATAAGGTCCTTCCCAATTAGGCCCGAGCACGCCAGTAGCCGGGTCCCACGTAGCTAAGAACACACATCTTAGCACCAAGTCTCCCAAACCAAATTTTCTGTCTCGAACCTTTTTATTGAAATATCGGGTAGCTCGCTGCTGATATGCTGCATTTTTTAGTTGAGCCTCATCCCGTCTTTCTTCGATCAGATCTAGACTTACTTCAAGCTGGGATTGGTTCGAGGCTTGATCATAAGCGTGGCTACGAATGGTGGGTATTTCGACCTCAATTGGTAGCATAGCCTCGCATCCATATGCCAGAGAAAAAGGGGTATGTCCTATTGAAGTATGAGCTGTGGTCCGATATGCCCACAAGAGTTGGGGCAATTCTTCGGGCCATTTTCCCTTAGCTTCTTCCAATTTCTTCTTCATTGAGCTCTTCAGGGTTTTATTCACAGCTTCGACTTGGCCATTCACTTGGGGATGGGCCACAGAGGAGAAGCTTTTTATTATCCCATTTTTTTCACAAAAATTAGTAAAGAGTTCACTATCGAACTGAGTACTGTTATCCGATAATAGGACTCAAGTTCCTCTGTCCAATTTCCATGTCCTAAACCGTGTCTAACAAATAACATTTAGCCATTTCAATTAATAAGTTAACAATTTTTCACTCTCCCTTCTTAGCTATCTATTACTCTTAATAAACAAAATACTATTAATATACTTTTAATGGTTGTGTTTGGTAAGAAAAAAAAAAGAATGTTTTAAATACAAAAATAGAAATATTATTTTTATTTTTGTTTTTTTATTTTTATTTTTAAAAAATAAAAATATGTTTGGTAACTATTTTTGTTTTTTGTTTTTAAAAGCAAAAAATAATAAATGTGTTTGATAACTCTTTTTTTCAACAATATAAAATGAGGTGTTAATTTTAAGAGGAGAAGAAAAAAAAAATGAAAAAGTCGAAAACAATTTAAAAAAATTGAAAGTTAAAAAATTCTATTTTTAAATTTAATGAATTTTAATTAAAATTTTTAAAAATAATAAATAAAAATAGAATTACCAAAACATTTTATGTTTAATTGTCAAAATTTTAATTAATTAAATAAAAAAACTATTTTTTTTAAGTGTTGTCAATAACACTTATATGGTTTACTTTTTCTACATGCGGTACAAGCACTCTCCATCACCAATATTAATATATTTTTTAATTATTTTTGTTTTTTTGCATATAGTACCAATCACCTTTTCTTTACACCTATTTTTTTCTTCCACAGATTAGTACTAAAAAATATCAATTTTTACAACTTTCTATTTCTTTCTCCGTAGCTGTTAATGATATTCCTAAACTCTGCTGCATTAGCGTTTTTTTTATTATTATATATATTTATATATTAAGTATTTTTAATATATATATTAAGTTTCACTAAAAAGAAAAGGATATAAGGAAATAAAAAAAGCTAGAGAAAATAATTGTAGAAATATATTATATATTCACTATATTATATGTACGTATTTATTATATATTTATTTAGCACACATTAACTAAATAAAAAGACACCAAAATAAAAATGTTAGAGAAAATTGTAGCAATATCAATAAGTATAAAAAACTATATTGTATATATTAATTATATTATATGTGCGTGTATTTCTAAACTATTCATTAATCTTTCTTATTATATTCTTTATCGCTCTTTTATTTTTATTTAAAAAAAAAGAGATGAAAATGAAAAGATCATTGAAAATAAATGTAGAAATATGTACGGTAAAGAATTTATTATATAATTTAGAATTAATAACATTTTTTACATTTAAATTATAACTGCTGATAACTCTACAAAATAGAGTTATTTTACAACTTTTTATGTGCTAATTGTTGCTTAATTCTTGAGTTTTTAATTGATTTATTAAGTTTTAAAGTAATTTTGAATTTATTAGGTTTATTTTGATTTTATATATTTTTGTGTGTTTTTATAGTTATTTTGTTGTAAAATGTTATAGTTAATTATTTAAATTATTGTTGTTTAGTTTGAGGTAAAAAAAATGTTGTATTATTGAAATTAAATGTTAAATATAAATTAAGTTGTTACACCCAGATTTCAAGCCTTAAGAATTGTGATCTCAAAAGTTGGACTCGTCAGGTATGGGCTCGTAATGTCTAGAATATGTATCCGCAACCTAGGCACTGAACCTACAAAGCAGGGGCAACCTCGAAGATGGTAGCCTCTGTTAGGAACGAGTTTCCTAATACGAAGCGGAAAGGTGGTGTTGTTGGCCCAGTGTACAACAAAAATTTTGTAACATATTTAAACTACCTTTAAATATGTGGATCAATTAATATACATACATTAATCATAAACAAGATACTAATAGAAATCATACCTCTTGAAGCCTATCAAGTGTCCTTGCTATCTTTTCGTATTTAGAACGATCTTCCTATCCAAGCCGCTCCACGTACTCACACCAAGATCTTCCAAAGCGTTCTCTACACCTCAAGAAATGTGTGGGCACTTAGAGAATGAATGATAGTTTATTTGTGATTCTTCTTGATGTACTCAACTCATGAGATCAAGAGAATAGGCCTGAGAATTGGTTCTTTATTTTCAGGGAGAGAGAAAACTATCGTTTTATTTTTCACAGAGCGAATTTTTCAGAGTAGTCTCACTCTCTTCACTTATCTTATCTGAATAATTTTCTGATCAGTCATCCTTAACAGAAAAAATTCAAAATTTAAAAATAAATCTGTAACCATTTTACAATTTACTTTTTAATTAATTAATTATTCCATTAATGAAAAAATCCAAAAACCAATTTTTGAATTATCAATTAATTAATTAATTAATTAAATAAAATTGAAAATCTCATCCTTGAAAAATTCTGTTCTACACGCCACACACAGTCCTGGACTGTGTGTGAACGTGTATCTTCCTAATTTCTAGGGATATTGGTTTTTCAAATTTTATTTAATTATTTATTCAAATTACTTTGTCAGATAAGTTCTAACAACCTGATAACTAATTCAAATTTGAATTCAAATTAATTATCTATTTAATTAATTATCAAATATAATTAATTATTTGAATAAATATTAATCTTTTAAATTCAAATCCAATTTGAACTTATCAGATTATTTTCTCCCACTCAAATAAAGATATTTATTTAATTCTACTAATTAATTAAACCCAAATTTTTGAAATTAAATATTTAATTTATTATAATTTCAAAAAATTATAATTAATTAATTATTTAATTAAATTTCGAAAATTAATTTAATTATTTAATATAATTTCGAAAATTATATAATAATTAAATATTAATTTGGTTAACTACAACTAATTTGTAATTAATTAATTAATCACCATTATCATATAATTGCATATTTGGCCTGAAGAACAAATTTCTTCCTAAATATGTCTTTAAACTATTTTCCCTTCATATCAACTCTTACCTTGAACAGTGTTGATAGAGCCGCTATGGGGACCTATGGACCTATAATTCCAAGCTCTAATAAATTTGAGATTATTAATTAAACTCTTTAATTAAATAATCTTAATTTATTAATCTCATGATTATTCCACTATAAATATGAGATTGAACTCTTGTAATTATAGACATTTCATTTACTGAGTACTTTATAATCATAAAGCGTCCATTGATTTAATCATTGCATACAACTTGACCCTCTAATAATGGTTCATAATTAATCGGGAATAAAATTACCGTTTTACCCTTTTAATTATGTCTTGTTTCCTTAAGTACCATTGACTCTACTAGTGAAGGTTAATTCATAACTAAATTATGAATTTGAGCTCAATAACCTTTCAGTCCCAAAAGTCAACCCTTAAGAGAACCATCATTCAATCTCTTGCGAGAAGGTATAGATTCCATATCTGTATACTATGTCCCCAGCCATCTATATTAATGAGTTTCCAAAACAAAAGATTTTAGCCTGATCATTCTGACAGACCCTAACAAGTGAATCAAAGAACTCATATAACATAAACAGGAGTTCATAGTAACCTCAGGATTAAGATCTATTTGTATATGATCATCAGTTGATATATTTAATTAATACTTCGAAACGGTATTTAACTAAGTATTAATAAACATATCTGGTCCAGTTCTATATATTCTCTAATATATAAAGCACCTCCACTAAAGTGTCCTACCACACTAGTGATCCGGATCTAGATCACATGTATTTATAATACTAGTGGACCGTACTTGCAGTAATTAATCTAAAGATTCCATAACTTTATTTTACTGCGAACTATTCAAGTTCATTTATCTTAAACACAATCCTCTCGTACTAATACGTGTTTGAGATTATATTCATGAACTTAGGAATTTTCCTGATATTTACATAATATTATCATAGAATAATATAGTCCATAAAATATATGCATAACAAATTCAATTTATTTATTTATTTCATAAAAACAATGTCTACTACATATGCTTTCAGGGCACATCTCCAACAACCTCGAATCCTCACAAGCTCAAAAGACAGACATCGAAGTACGTCTATTCTCGGATGACCTCGGATCAGGGGTTCCGAGCCTGACATAAGTATGAGCTCGAAGCCACAGGATCTCGGGGAAAATGCTACAACTCGAAAGTCATTAAGAGACCTGGGTTGGCATAACACTGACGATGTAGATTGATAACTTTGAATATCTTGGTGAGTCATTTTGGAGAGACGCAGTCTACATTTATTGTTGTAAATTCCCTATAATAAAGGAGTATTTATTATTCAGTTATACGCCCCCTGGTCTTCAGGGGACGTTTCCTTGTATATAGGAGTTACAGGCTTTTAATGCCATTAAATTTATTTACATATATAGAATAACTTCCCGAAACGTGTGGGAGATTATTCTGAGACTTACTCTATAAATAGAGAAGTCCTGTACCTTTGTAAATGAGGAAAATTTGGTGATCTGAAGAGAAACTCTGGAGAATTCATTCTTGAAGAATTTCCAGAAATCATCTTAAGTTCTAATAACAAAGACTCGTGGACTAGGCAGAGTTAACTGCTGAACCACGTAAAAAATCCCATTTGTTTTATTTTATTTTTCTGGCCATAACTACTTATTGTTTCCGTGCTCTTTATTCACTGTTGACGAAAAACGGCGTCAACATAAGTTATAATTATTAGTTTCAAAGAATTAAATTGATTTATTTTATAGTTGAAAATATTTTATTATGATTTATTTTTTATTTATTTTGTAGGGAATTTATGACACTTTTGCTCTTGAAAAGAAGCTAAAAAAGAGAAGGAAAATGTGACATTTTTGAGAAGTAAGACCCAATTCACCCAAGGCCCTCCAGCCCATTCGACCCATCACACTACCTCCTCCAGCCAATTCATTAATTTGAGGGAAATTTGCATATATACTCCATCAGCCACGTTCAAGCTCTCTGGCGCCAGAAGCATCCCACCGAAGCACCAGCTCCCAAGGCCCAACGCCCCAAGCCCAATGCCAGCCCTTCTCTTCCCGCCTAGGCCTGCCACCTAGCTGCTTTTTCTCTCATGGAGCCCAACAAATATACTTTTGTATCCTTGTCCCCTTTGCCAAAAATATCAATTTTTTATCGAAACTTTTCTACACATTTTATCCCAAAACATCATCATTACACCCTATAATTTACCCATATTTTCCATATTATTATTAATTTAATTAATTTAAATTAATTATTTTAATATACTCATTTTGGCTATAAATAGGGAGTTTTGAAGACCATTGAGGGGTGTCAATTTTTAGAGGTTACCATACCACAAATTCTACACATTTCAAGACCTCTCTATTTTCTTCTTCTTTGTTGTAAATTTTCTATGTGTTTTTAGAGAAAAAATTTGGGGGTTCATCCTCCAATTTTTCCTATTTATGTTTGTAATTTTTAGTTTGTATTTGCTATTCTAGTTATGAGTTTCTAATCCTTTAAAGATTATTAAGGTGATGATGAAACAATATGTAACTAGATATTATTTATTTTGTATGTTGATTTCCCATTTTGTGCAACAAAGTTTATGGAATTTTCTTCTTCAAATATCTTCTTTTATCTTAAATATCATGTATTTTGGATTGTTAGCACATATTTACACTTTGTTCTTCATTAGTGCAAAAACATAATATTCTTTGTGTAAGATGTGCCATTAAATTGTACACATCCATGCTTAGAACAAAAATATTATGTTTTTCCTTATAAATAATGTTTATTGATTTATTTGTTATTTCATTAGATTGATTTACACTAAATGATTTGAAATTATAATTTTGAAAAGTGAAGAAAAATCTTATCTTTTTAGAAGTAATTTGTGCTTAAAATTATAAATCTATTTGGAAAATGGTAGTTTGATTTATTTTAACTATCACTAAAACTTGTGAATCAATGTACTTATAAATATTATTGAACTTGTATTTTGTGGATTCTAATCCTTAATAATCTTATTTTACCATCTTGTTTACAATTATTAATTTAGTAATATATATTGTCTTTAATTTCTATATTATTGTCTTTTATTTTATTTTCATTATTAAAAAATCTCTTCAATCTTTGGAGCTAGGTTAGAATTTGTTAATTTTGGTTTAAAATAGTTTTCTTTTCGATTTTAGACAACTCCTTTGGGTTCGACATCCTTGGTTACACGATCACTATTCTATATGAACGATTCGTGCGCTTGCGATTTATAAATATTTAAAACATACCCGTTTTGGGTCCATCAACTACTATATGATTGTTCTCTGAATTATTCATGAAGTTAAAATTCTCTCGAACCATGTACATTATTAAAATATGAAACTTCTATTAAATTTGTCCTAGGTGGCTAACGAATTATGATGTGACATTTTTTATGTTGATGTAGCACTGTTATGTGTAGAATAATTAGCAATTTCGCCCCCGAACTTTGATCGCTACCAAATAATACCCCTTTTATTAAAAAAAATTAATTTTAAAAAAATAATAATTAAATCCTTAAAAAATTAAATATTTAATTAATAACAAATAGCTCTTCTTTTTTTTTTCTTTTCTTGTTTTTTTTTTGCAATATAAAATAAATCTATTTTAGAATGAAAATTTAAAATAAGTACTAAAACAAAAAAAAAACACTTAATTAAAGAGGTGGACGAATGACGATGGGCTTCAATAAAAAAACTTTTTATTTAAGAAGATGAGGACGAATGAGAACAAACTTTGTTTTAGGATTTATTTTTAATTTTTATTTTAAGATATATTTATTTTATGTTGTAAAAGAAAAGAAAAAGTAAAAAAAAAGTTAATTGTTATTAATTAGATTTTTAATTTTTGAGTTGAAAATTTATTTAATTAATTTGAAACTCTTAGTATGTTTTATTTTCTTAATCTTTTAAAATGATTTTTTGTTTTTTTTAAGGATATAATTATTAAATTATTAATTTTAAGGATATAATCTTTTAAAATTAGGTTTTCTTAAAAAAAAGAATTAGTTTTAATAAAAATGACACAATTTGGTTGTAACGCCCTACTACCTTAGAGCCGCTACTTAGTGAGTTTAAAACAGAAATCGTGCTTTTGACTGACTCTACGTGGTTTCTAAAACCAAAAGTGTGAATAAACCAGAATTTAAGGCTGTACTCTTTGGAAATGTTTAGTTTCATTGAAAACATTAAGTATCAAACATCTGGGATCCCAAAAATAAGGTTTACAAAATATTTACGACTCAAAAATAGATTTACACCAGGTTAACTATCAAAAGAATGAGTTAATACAGCCATATACAAAATGCCCCCAACCAAAGCAGTCGGGCAGGCCGAACATGTATGTGCCGCCCCCACGCTCTCCATACTCATGGCCGGTTGACTGACTCCTTGCTTTTACCTGCCACACAGAGCACCCGTGAGCCGAAGCCCAGCAAGAAAACCCATACAGTATATAACATATGCATAGAATATAGCTTACATATAATCCATTGATAAATAGGAAAACCACCAGACTGATCAAGCACGGCCATGCCGCCCCAGAGGCCTTACCAAAACCTGGGGTCTCAGTCCTCACCGTAAGGATAACTCCTGTATCCCTTGGGTCCCACCCTGGCTATAAGCATCCCATGTGCTGAGTGTTACTTCCGGCCCCAAGGCCGTACCCGGCCTTTGCCGCTCTCGGCCTTAGCCTTTCATTTCATTATAATCGCACGCATAATAAATTTTGAAATAATTGTTCAAACATATAATAATTCATCCAAGGTCATACATTTGCAAGTAAACACAATCTAGGGCCATGCCCTGCAATAACACTGTGGGCCCCTGTCCTGATCCCGGGTGTTACGGTTTTCTTACCTTTAAATTCGATAGCCTTGATCACTTGACTCCTTGAGCACGATCCTACTCGAGCCCTAGCGCTTACCTAAGCAAAATCCATAAGTCAAAGTCATTACCAAACCTCAAGTCCAAAACCTAGCCTCGGGACCAATCCCGAGCCCCCGGAAGTCCTAGATCCCCAAAACAAAGTGGTGGAATCGAGCCCCGAACCCTAGGTCAAAATCCCTTAACAAAAGCCCAAAAATCCCCTTCTGTGAACAGTGCAGCGCTACAGTGCTCTAAAGAGGGCGCTGTAGCGCTACAAGCAGAACCACACCCCCCCAGAACAGGGGCTAGCGCTACAGCGCCCACTGACCAGCGTTGTAGCGCTAGTTGCAGCCAGACCAAACCCAAAAATCGCTTCAGCGATTTTCCTTCAACCATTTCGACCCCAAACTTGTCCAAACCTTTTCCAAACCCTAAAACAAACTTATCCACGCCCCACACTCATCCCACGCATCCCAAGAACTCAACCCCAAGCTCAAGCAACCCAAAACTCAAAATCTATCATAATGAACCCAAAAATCAGAAATTCATTCAAACAACAAAGATAAAGTCTTAGAAATCATACCGTGGATAGAAATTCGACCTTGAGTTGAACCCTAGACCACCTTAGCTTGCTCCTTCACAACCTTGACCTGATTTCCCCAAAAATCCCATCTATTTAGCTCAAATACACAGCTCAAACCAGCCAAGCCCTAAAACTGAAATCCCCAAGAACTTACCTCAAATTTCTGATGTGATCTTGCTAATCCTTGCCAATCCTCAAGTCTAGCTTAGGATCCTTGATGCTCAGCCTACCCTAGCTCTCCACTGAGCTTAACTCCAAGAAAATGAAGGAAAATGGTTGGGAGAGCCACAAACCGATTCTTTGGAACAAAAACCCTTCAGCTTTTCTCTCTTTTCCTTTCTCTTCCTTCTTTCTTTCTTTTTCAGCCCTAACTCTTTTTCTACAAAATCCACTAAGTATAAAGCTCCCTTTAACTTATCTCTAACAAGCCTAAAGACCAAAATGCCCTCCCTAATAATTCTAAACCTTTTTGCCCATAAAGGGACATTTTAGTCATATTACCCAAATTCCCACTAATTCCTCAAGTGTTCCTAATAATTCCCGCTCGCTACCCAATACCTGATTAATCACCAAATATACATTCTTCATTATCAAGATTAACCTCAATATATTTTCCAAATTCTCATTTAAACTCCCCAGGCTTAACCCAAGCCGGGTATAGATTCCCGCTTTGACTTTTATGCTAACCTGCTCATTCTAGGATCGTCTCGAGTCATAGATCACAGATATCAACACAGTCATGCCCAAAATGGCCAAATTACAATTATGCTCTTTCTAAGATAATCAGGTCTACATGCATACTAATTCACATAGTCATGCATCTCAAATAATCAAATAGTCATATAACGTGCATTAAATCATAATCATGCATTACACTCATTAAAGTCACACACAAAATCTCGTTATGCCCTCCAGGCACACTAATCAAGGCCCTTAAGCCTTATTAGCGAATTTGGGTCGTTACATTGGTAGTATTCAAAATTTTGAGGGGGTACAAAATTACTAAGTATTCTACATATGACAGTGTCACATCAACAAACAAAATGTTATATCATCAATCTATTAGTCACCAAGGACAACATCTAACAGAAGTCTCATATTTCAATAACGTGCATAATT
The DNA here is from genome assembly GCF_963169125.1 of Humulus lupulus. Taxonomy (NCBI): domain Eukaryota; kingdom Viridiplantae; phylum Streptophyta; class Magnoliopsida; order Rosales; family Cannabaceae; genus Humulus; species Humulus lupulus. The sequence continues at coordinate 222,726,486 of NC_084796.1, forward strand.
CGAAGGGAATTTTCAAGATCGCGAATCATTCACGGGATATAATCATATAGTGGACATAGTTTGAGGGGCAAAAATGTTATTTATTCTATAATTTATAATGATATATGTAATCTTAAACTATTCAATAATGTTTTTAATATATATATGGAAGAGTTTTTACTGGTTACATTTGGGTTACATATTTAATTACTTATTATAGAAATTTTTAATATGTCGTTAGTATATAAAATTCTATTTTTAGATTTTAGTTTTGGAAATACAATTGAATTACTACATATAAAAAGTTAATAAATTATTTATTAACATATTATGTGATTACAATTCATTAATATTTTTTTATTTCAAGTAATTAAACTAATTATATATAAATAATTATCGGTGATATATATTAAGGGATAGTTGTGTTTAGTAAATTATTGCACCAATTTTGTTTTTAAAATTTTAACTTTTATTTTACTACATCGTGTTTTTCCCAATATTTTATATATTATATTTTATTTTTTAACTTTTTTTATTGCCCAATAATTTTTATACATTAACTACTGAATTTTCTAAAATTTTATTTTTATTTTACTAAATCATGTTTTCCCAATTTTTATACATAAAAATATGATGAATTAAGTACTCATCAATATTATAAAATATCATTACCACTTTAAAAGACTAAATAAGAAATAACCTGAGAAATATAGGATAAAAAAAAGATGGAATTGTTTACATGTTTCATTCAAAGTAGTTGTCCAAAATGTACATTCTTATCCAGTCCCCCCAAAGATAGACCAGCCAAAACATTAATGACATGTTTACTTAGAGAGAATGAGAATCACTTTATGTTAACTATTTCCATTCAAATGTTTACTAAATTTTAGGAATGGGAAAGAGTAATAGGACCCACATAAATTTAGGAGAAAAGTAAGGGAAAGGTTCTCTCTCATCTCTTCAATGAATGTCATTACGCTGAAAACTTATTTTGATTTTTTACTTTTTATTTTTTATATTTAAAAATTAATAGACAATTCTACCCTATAAATATCAGTCTAATTTATCTAACGGAAGCATCATTTTTTTTCTCTTCTTATCGTTTTTCTTCTGACTTCTTCTCTTCTTCATTATTGTTATTGTACTTTCATCATTTTTTTTCTCTTCTTATTTTTCTTCTTGACTTCTGTTTACACAATCAAATTACTTCCATTGTGGTTATTCCAGACGTGCACTTCACATTCAGGTAACATATTGTATTTTTTTATTTTTTAATTCTTTTAGATTAAAGATATATTATGTTATGGTATAGATTTGTGTTTGTGTTTTTCACTTTAGTTGTAATTAATCTTCTTGCATCTTGTTTATGATACATATATAAATAGTTTCAATTCCCAACATGTTAACTCGTTATAATTATTTACACATATATAGATAATGAACATTAAATTCTATGAATCTTTTTTTATTATCAACTTTTCAAAACAATACATGATAGAAGTATATTTAAATGATCTTAATCAAAACTAATTTACTTCGTTTTTTATATAAAAAAAATAAAATAGAAAAAAAAATCAACATATGGATATTCAAACTGATATTTAAGAATTTGAATTTAAAACGTTATTATTTTTATTATTATTGTTATTGTGATTATTATTATTTAGGATAAATATTTTGTTAGAAATTTAAATAAAGATGCATATATAACTAGAATGCTATAAAATCTCAACTAATAATGAGTTTTGTTTTGAATAAATTCAAAAAAAATTGGTAGGCACGTTAGTTTCAAAAAAAAATATCTAAGCAAATTTCTACTAATGGATCAAGTGGACAAATAAATGAGAATGGTATAGATCAGAACTTTCCAAACTCCAAACAAATATTAATAATAATATTACTACACTACACAACACTTTACTTTTTCTTTCGAATTTTTCTTTTCACATTATTATTATTATTATTATTTGTGATATGATCAACTAATTCTATCCGAATAACATTGACTGCAAACAACAGGTCAAGTATTGTATATATACCCACGTCACAATATTTAATGCCTCTACACATACAAATATAATATTTTTATGTATTTCATATTGAATATATTTATATATATATATTAGATACCCACTTGAGTTTCTTATTTATATATATATATATATATTAGATACACATACAAATAAAACTTCTATATACCTATTATATACAAATGCACAAGTACTGATTCATTATACTTCTTAAAACTGTTTTTATTATATAAAAAATAAAACTTTTATATAAATATTATTATATAATTTTTTTAAATATTATTATATGAAAAATGTGCACAATTTATTATACTTCTTAAGACTGTGTAGGCAATTAAAGAGATAACTTTCTTAAAAAATATTTAATTTTGTTTCATCATTTTAGTTCATATAATTTTTTTTATGATGATATATCTCACCACCTTGTCATGTATTTTATTTTCTAATTGAATGTACTTTTTTTTTAAATATGCTCTTTTTATTTTATCTTTTTTTTTCATTTGTTTTTATATATTAATTTACTATGTTTATAATTTACTATATATAAATGCACGATTGTTATTTTCTTAATAAAATAGAAAGAAATTATAATTTGGGATTAGATATTACTTTTATGTTTCATTCTCAAATTTTTAATCTACAATCTCAAACTCAGTTATTAATGATATATATTATTAAACAAACTTTACATTTACTATGCAGTATTTTTTAGGTTTGACTTTGTTTATTATAATTTTTTATATAATATAAATATTAAATTACAAATAACCTAATAAAATAAATTACTAATTTATTATAAAGTAAGGTATATACATTTTGAGTAATATTATGTAATTAGTATAAGTAATACACTAATAATAAGAGATGGATAAATAAATAAAATCAATAATAACATGAAAAATTGTAATAATTGAATTGATAATTATTTATTTAGATAATTACTCATTTTATTTGTTATAATTTCTCATTTTCAAAAATTGAATTAAAACTAAATTAATATAATCTAAACAAATAAAAATGACAACTTTTTTTACAAAAATGTTAAGAAAATAATAATTAACAAAAACATATTTTTTAAAATTACCTTAGGCACGTTCCTATTAACTAGTATATATATATATATTTATATAATGATGATGTTATTTATATTTGTATTATTATTAAAATAGTCTTATTTGATTACTCACAACTTCAGAACTGTAACAGACATGGCATAATATTTCCATTCATAACATATCACGCATACATAGACTTTCATAATCATAATTGGACCATATAAAGCATACATACAATATCATAATGTTTCCAGCATCATGCATAGCATACAAAGTATAAAGATTCCATATATCTTAAAATTAAGAAATATATAATTAATATTTAACTAACATTCAAATTTATTATTTATACTTCATAAGTAACTAATTTTTAAGTTTGATTTTTTTGCAAAAGAATGTTAAATTATTATTTTTTTAATTAATTTATTAGAGAAATGATGGACATATTTATGATTGATTCTTTTTTTTTCTTAAGCCTATTCATGTATTCATGGTAGGTGGTGTTTAATGTTTTCATATAAGCAACAACTTTGCATAAATATTATTGATAGGTCCAACATATGTGATAATGTATATATGATAGATTTTTTTGTTCATATTTCGTGGAATATAATTTATTAATTTAAATAGCTTTTAGTTATTTAAGTTATTATTATTATTATTTTGTACCAAATTACTGTTTGTATGTATTTATATATTATATATACTGTACTTATTATATTTTATTTTTGTTCTAAAAATGTAGTTGACGTGTTTTCCAAAAAAGGAAAGATAAAAAATTTGACGTGAAAAGATTAATATATAATAGAAAACTAACTTTTATTAATAAAAATATTTAAATTGCTCTAAGAACATATCACTTTTTTAAAAATAATAATAATAATGAAAGTAGTAGAATAATAGGCAATGTATTGTATTATAATAATAGTATTTATGTAAGATATTTTTATTAAAGAAATAATAGTTTTTTTTTTAAATTATTATTTAATTAATTATTACAAAATGTTACAACAAAATAAAGTGGCACAGTAGTTTTTTTTTTAATAAAAGAAGTCTAACTCATTTATGTACAATATAGTGGCAAGAAGAAAAGAGAAAAAACAATTAAAAAAATAAAAATAAATAATAACAAAACAAAACAAAACGATAAAAGAATGTTGATAACCAAATTATTTATATATATATATACATAGTATATATATATGTATGTTGTTAATTAATTGGTTGCTATCTTTATATTTTGAAAAGAGAATTTGAATATTTATTTTTTATACCAAAACATTTTGTTAATTTATGTTTTTTTTTTTTGTAGACGAATGACTTCGTTAAGTTTGACAAGGAAACAAAAGATTATTGTTGTAGTACAAAATTTGATTGTACTATTACAAATTATTTTGAGTGTATGTACAACTACATGTGCGCATGGATAGGTTACAAAAAACGTCTCAATTATCCGTTATCTATTATGAGAGTCTATAGACAATTAGAAAACTTACATGATTTAGTGTATGAAAGTGATGTCAAATGTGTTTCACAATTAAGAATGGATAGACAAACTTTTCAAAAATTATGTAGCATACTCACTACAAGAGGAAATTTAAGAAGGACACGCAATGTATCGATTGAGGAGATGGTAGCAATGTTTCTATATATTCTAGCACACCACCATAAGAATCGTGTTGTTGGTTTTAGTTTTAAGAGATCGGGAAAAACTGTTAGTAAATATTTTCACGAATGTTTAAAAGCAATGATTCGCTGCCAAAAAGAATTTTGGAAAACACCTGAGCCAGTATTAGAGACCTCAATCGATCCAAGGTGGAAGTGGTTTAAGGTATGAATTATGGATTACAAAATTTAGTTGTTGATTGTTAACTAAAATTTGTTATAATAAGTGGAATGAATTTGATGTAGAAATGTTTGGGAGCATTAGATGGAACCTATATAAGAGTGCGTGTACGTGAAGCTGATAAACCAAGATATAGGACAAGAAAAGGAGAGATCGCAACCAATGTTTTGGGGGTTTGTTCACAAGACATGCAGTTTATATATGTCTTACCAGGTTGGGAAGGTTCAACACATGATGGACGAGTATTGAGAGATGCCGTGACTAGGAGAAATGGGTTAAAAGTCCCTAACGGTAAAATAATAAATTATAGTAAACTTGTAAAAGTTTAATCTCAAACTAATAATGTAGTTTTTCATCGAATAACAAAATTTATTTTATGTTGGTGGTAGGTTATTATTATTTAGTTGATGCTGGATACACCAATGGTCAAGGTTTTCTTGCACCTTTTCGAGGAACACGATACCATCTTAATGATTGGGATGATGGACACCTTCCAAACACACCGGAAGAGTTCTTCAATATGAAACATTCAAGTGCTAGGAATGTAATTGAGCGTTGCTTTGGATTGTTGAAAATGCGATGGGCAATTCTTAGAAGTCCATCTTTTTATGACTTGAAAACACAACGACGTATAATTTCTGTTTGTTGTATGTTGCACAATTTTATTCGAAAAGAGATGAACATTGATCCAGTGGAAAATGAGATGAATAATTTTCCAGAAAATCATACTACAACAAATTATAATTATATAAATAGTGTTGAGTCTTCAAATTCTTGGACCACATGGAGACAAAATTTGGCAGAAGAAATGTGGAATACATGGCGAGCAAATAGAGGTTTAGGATAATTTTTTTTAGTATTTATTATTCTACTATTTGTATTTGAGCACTTTGATCATATTTTGATGTATTAACGACATATATACATTAATTTGAAATGTTCGTACTTTTTGTCCAAGTTGTTTGAGTTTAATTTCATTCATATTGATTTATGAGTACTTAATTCTTCTGAGTTTTGTTTTTATACTCATGAGAAGTCTTATATGAATGTACAGGATGAGTTCTAACTCTAATGTAGGTCAAAGAGGGAGAGGTCAAAATAAACATTACTGGACTCCAATGGAAGACAATGCTTTGATCGACTGTCTTCTAGAGTTAAGCCAAAATCCTACATGGTGAGCTGATTGTGGATTTAAAAATGGATATTTGCAACAAATAGAGATTATGTTAGAAACAAAATTACAGCGTTCTGGATTGAAGGCCTCACCTCATATTGAATCTCGTATTAAAACTTTGAAGGGAAAGTATTGTTGCTTGACTGAATTGTTGTCTTTAAGTGGTTTTGGTTGGGACAATGAGCATATGATGTTATTATGTGAAAAAAGTGCATTTGATGAGTGGGTGAAGGTAAATACAATATAGTTTGACATATATTTATATATAATAATATATATATTAATGTCTGTTATTTATGATAACATGTGATTGCATTGTTTTGTGAATACACAGAAACGTAAAGATGCAAGTGGATTATATGGAAAACCATTTCCTTATTATTACAAGCTAGCAGAAATATATGGTCGAGATCGTGCTACTGGAACAAATGCTGGTAATGCTGACGATGATGAAGAGGAAATACGACAAGAGGATACAATTGGTGTGGATTTTGGAGTTGATGATAATATAGCTGATGGAGGGGATGATGAAGAAATAGATGAGTTTGATGGTGTCTCAAATACTCAACACCCTAGTAATATGCGTCGTAGATCCACTGAGAGTACTACTAGTGCCCAACAACGTAATAAAAAGAAAAGGTCAAAGGTAATGGATGGTATGTCGGCTAATATTGGTGCATTAGCAGAATCTGTATCAGAAATCGTCCCCAAGCTTCAAGGACTGATCAATGCATTATCAAATGATAAAGAAGTGGCTGATATGCAGGCCTTTATATACAGAAATAAGCAAGATTGACAGCCTAACTGCAATACAATGTATTAAAGCCACCAACATGTTAGCAGAAAAGCCCTCATTGATGCGAGTGTTTTATGCAATGTCAGATGAGGTGAAAATGCAATATATTATGAATATGTTGCAAAATGATGCCTAATAGTTATTTTGAGATATTAGAACATTACTATTTATGTTACAACCTAGACTTTTGTGTTTGCGTTTAAGTTTGAAATTTTTTAAGATTGTTATTAGCTATAATTTTTTTGATTTGGTTATATTGACTTCATAAATAAATAATGTGTATATTTACTTTTTTATTAACAATATTATACTAATCTAGTAAGTCTAAGTCTAGGATTTGATAAATAACGTTAAAAAATATTATTATATTTATGTGTAACATTTTGGCTGTGTTTGATAAAATTTTTGTTTTTGAATTTTTTAAATACAAAAATAGAATTATTATTTTTATTTTTAAAAAATAAAAATATGTTTGATAACTATTTTTGTTTTTAAAAACAAAAAATAATAAATGTGTTTGATAACTTTTATATTTATGTTTTGTTTAACAATATAAAATGATGTGCTGATTTGAAGAAAAGAAGAAAAAAAAAAGAAACTAAAAATGGAAAACAGTTTAAAAAAAATTTAAAAGTGAAAATTTTCTATTTTCAAAATTTAATAAATTTTGTTTAAAATTTAAAAAAATAATAAATAAAAATAGAGTTATCAAACACTATTTTATGTTTAATTGTCAAATTTTTAATTAATTAAATAAAAATCTATTTTTTTAATTGTTACCAAACAACACATTTATAATTATAATATTGTATTTTAAAAATATATACCACCCATACCATATGATATACATTTATGAATATATATTTTTATTCATTACTCACTTTTTAATTATTTATTTTAATAAATAAAAAATAAAATAAAATTCTTTTTAAAAGGATAATTTTGTCGATTAAAGCATTCCGATTCCCTTTCTTGATTATATAAACAAGATAAAATGATTCTAATTCCTTTTTCACTCAATTTTAGTAAACAACATAATACAATAATGATTCCAATTCTTCTACATTTTTTTTCCATTCATTTCTCTCATTGATTTATTCCAATTCCGATTACTATTTAGTAAACGTGGCCTTAGGAGATAGAGAATTAGGAATGGCAGATTTTTTTTCAGCCAAAACATTAGTATTATCATGTCAGTAAGTACAGTACTCCTCAGACACAAGTGAAGCAATCTCAACATCACGCGTCACGGACACGTGGATACAACCCATCTGCCATATAACACCGACAACAGTCCAGAAAATATATAAATTATTTCATTCTAGAATTCACACATTTTCTATATCTTTTGCGTTTTGTCTATATAGAAAATAAAATAAGATAACTAAAATCCTTTTGTTATCTCAAACCGTCTTTGCATGTAATGTAACATAACACGTCGCCCATCATGATCATCACCATGAAACGTGTCACATCATTGTGATGACTTGAACACGTGGCAAGCAGAGAATTCACCTAAAGATTTATGTGTCGTTCTCGATCGATCGGCCATTTTATATTATATTATATATATATATATTTATATACGTACAAACCGAACACAAGTAGCTGCACACAAAGCGAAATCCAAATCGATATTGGTACTATAAGAAGCTTATGTTTCAAAAGAAACACTTACAGTTCGTATCGAGTTATTTTACACATTTTGAGAATCATCACGGGTCTTTTTTTCGAAAAATATTTACGACAATGGCATCACGATCGTCAAATCAGCAGAAGATTGATGAAGCTGAGGCAGCGGTGAAGATTGCAGCTGATGATCTCGAAAAGATTCACAGAGAAAAAACACAACAAGAAGAAAAAGGTGGTGGTACTGGTGATAAGATGGAAACGACGACGACGGACATTCGTCTACGACAACAAGAGCAGCAGAAGCCTGGTGTTATAGGCTCTGTCTTTAGGGCCGTTCAGGACACTTACGAGCATGCCAAAGAAGCTGTCGTCGGGAAAGGTGGTGCAGATAAGTCGAGAGAAGGCCATGACCATCGCGCCGACGAGAGTTTATTAGCGAGACAAGGTGATTCGGCTACAGGGAAGGCTAAGGAGACGACGGACCAGGCTGCGAGGAAGATGGAGGAGTATGAGGATTCAGCTGCGCAGAGAGCGAGAGGGGCCAAGGAAGCTACGAAGGATAAGAGGGGAGAGTATGCGGATAAGGCAAAGGAGACGAAGGAATCGACCAAAGGGAAAGCAGGAGGGTATGCTGATGCCGCGGCGCAGAGGGCGAAAGAGACGAAGGATTCTGCGGTCGAGAAGGCAAAACAGGCCAAGGATACTACCGTGGGGAAGGCTGCGGAGACGAAGGATTACACGGTGCAGAGGGCGAAGGAGACTAAGGATGCTGTGGCGGAGAAGGCTAAACAAGCCAAAGACACTACTTTGGATAAGGCTAAACAGACCAAGGACACTACATTGGGGAAGGCAGGGGAGTACAAGGATTATGCGGCAGATAAGGCTGTGGCGGCGAAAGATACTACAGTGGAGAAGGCGAAGGAGACTAAGGAATCGGCCACGCAGAAGGCGGCGGAGGCAAAAGAATATTCCGCGGAGAAGGCGGAGCAAGGGAAGGAAAAGATCGGTGAGTACAAGGATTATGCAGTTGAGAAGGCCGTAGAGACAAAGGACGCTGCTGCTGACAAGGCCAAGCAAGGGAAAGATGCGACAGTGGAGAAGGCGGGAGAGTATAAGGATTATACTGCTGAGAAAGCCAAGGAGGACAAAGATATGACAGTGGGTAAGCTTGGTGAGCTTAAGGATTCCGCTACTGGAGCTGCCCGGAAGGCTCTTGATTTCTTTTCGGGTAAGAAAGAGGAAACCAAGCAGAAGGTGGCCGAATCAGAAGAGAAAGCTAAGGTCAGCCTCAGGTCTTTATATATTTATATTATTACAAATCTCTTATTTGATCTTGCTTTATTCGCAATATTGATTAATTTGATGTCGTTTGCAGGAGAAGTTGAGCGAAGAAGAGGAAAAAACGAGGCGAAAGGTGGAAAACTTGAAGTTAGAAGGCTATGAGACTGTCCAAAAGCCCGGTGAAATCAAAGGCCCGAGTTCTGTGAAGTAAGATTTATGCCCCATTTTCATATATTCTTATTTTTAATGTCGTTTTATCGATTCCATTTTTGGCTAAGTGGGAGTTTTGGCGAAATTGCATGTCGTTTTGCTGCTTTTCAGACTATCTAAGGTGGTTTGTACGCTTTGTTTGTTGACTTTTCATGTTGCTTTTCGTTGTGTCTACACTGTCGTTTGACAAATGGCATGTCGTTCTTTACTCCATTCTAGATTTGAAACACGTGCAGCACGTGATCACGGCGGTGCTGTAAGGACTGGAGAGGGTGTTGTGGTTGCTGCGGAGGATACTCGCCCCGGATACGTGGCCACCACCTTCAAAACGGCTGACCAGTTGACGGGCCAGGCTTTCAACGATGTGGGCCCTATCGATGATGAGGGACCCATTAAACTGGAACGTACGGACAAAGACCGCCCAGGCAAGATGTGATCAATTTCAGTATATTGGGCTGGGCCATATGAATGGGCTTTTCTCATTTTGGGTTGAATCACTTTTTGATTGTAAAGCTAATAGCTCGGGTTTTAGATTGACATCATTCAATCTCTCCCTATTTCCATGTTATGTTCTCTCGGTCTTTGTGGTTTGTTTTAACTTTGAATCTTTTTTTTAATTAATTATTAATATCATGGTTTCAACTTGTTACGTCGTTGTTTTCAATGCAATATTGGTTTAATCACACCACCTTACACAACGAGACACGTCAAGAGGATATCCATTTTTCTATTTTGTTCAGGTCAAGGGAATATATAATTAAAATAAATACAATCCACCATGATGAGAGGCTAAAATTATATTAAAAAAAACAAATCAATGATTGCAAGTATTTAGGAGGAGAGGAGTGTTGAGAAAATTCTTGATATTAATTAATGTAGAGTATATTCATAACACCTAAAATATGTCAGATCAACCTTATAATAACAGTTTAAAGCCTTAAATAAAATGTGGTTCAAAGACCAATCCCGTCCTCTTGTTCATTCAGAAAATCCTGAATCGGAGCTTTTGTTTAGTGATTCAAACAAAATAATTCCTAATTGTTTCTGTAGGGAGCATCTACAAAAGTTGTATCTATATTCTTGCTGAGTTAACCATAGTTTGTGTCTCTCAATAGATTTGCAAGACAACAGCTTGTTCCACATCTCTATTTTATCATTGAATCTCATCTCTTGATCCACATAATATGGACATTAATATGCACCCACATTATTTTTTTTTAAAACACCACATCATAAATTAAATGGCTAGACTAAGTTAATGTTTTTGGTGCACAAATTATTACTATAATATTAATTAATGGTAAAGGTATATTCAGCTTAACTATTGATATTAATTAATGTTCAAAATATATTCAGATAGTGTATTTAGTATTTTTCAATATTTATATTATATTTTGTTAGATATATTGTGCAAATTATCTGGGTCAATAATATAAAAATAAAATAATGATAGATCATTTTGACAAATCTCAGTTGTATTAATCAAATTAATCAGAGAAAAAGGGGCGCAATTAGCATGTCTGAATTTTATAAATTTGTAATTAGTATATTTGAATTTTATAAATTTGTTTTGTACGTAGTCATACAAAAAAACTACACCAAAAATGATTCAGGTCAGAAAATAAAAAATTAATCCATCTAAGCGCCCAAATTTATTTTTATTATGACATCTCAAATAATAATTAATTAATCAACCTTGGTATCTTTACATGTTCAAGCCAACTTCGATTTCTTTTGTTTGTTTTCGGTTAGTCCATACTTTTTAGTGCAACACATCACAAGAGATAAGAGACCATAATAGGCTAGGCCGCCAGGCATGGTTTGAATTATCAATTTTCCTCAAATATTTATTTGCTTTTTTTTTTTTGTAGAAAAATAATCGTTTAGGTTTGGAACTTAGTTCAGCTAAGGTCCAAGTCAAGGTTAATGTTGGATGTTTTTCTTTTTATTCGATGCCATTTGGCAATCTTAACACGTGTACGTTAGATAATGAATCTTATCATCAGTTAAGAAATTATTGAAGAAAAAGAAAAGCAATAATAAGTAGGGTTAATTTCATATAATGATTTAATGTGAAATAATTTGAGACATTAATTCCCAGTTAGACCATAAATATGAATAAGATGTAGTGTCATTTTCTAGTGATAAAGAGTTTCAATTTCAATTGATACAGAAAATCTGTACTTATAATAAGTTAGGCTTTCAGAAAGAATAATCATACATGTTATGTTATGTTTTTTTTTTGTCAGGTATACATATGTTATGTTTTGTCTTTTTTGTTAATTTTAAAAAATTAATAGAAGCAAAATGAGACTAAAACTCTTCAGCCCCAATACGTTTCACCACATGTGATAGTACTAGTTATAGTCGAGAAATAAATTATATTCCTTTTGAAATTATATTCCTGGATCTATCAATAAGGTAAATGTATTAAACAAAATATAAGAATATTACACTTACATTTAGTACATAGGATAATTCTGTGAATTTTCTAAAAATTTGCGGAATGTTGTAAATAACTACAATATACATGGTCATTAAAAAAAAAAATCGCCAAAAACTATTCAAAAATTAATAACACAAAAAAGTACTACGAAGAATAAAACAAAAATAATAATTTATTGATGTGACTAAGATAAATAATAATGCTTAATAATTTTCTAAAAAAATTATAATTATTGAAACCTTTATTTTTATTGCGTTGGCTATATTTATTTATTTATTATTTTTGTAATAATATTTATTTTCAATACAATAGCTTTTAGTTTTGTATATAAATATAGGATAATTTTATGGTCCATAACTAACTATAGAATTATAAAGTATGCATCGGTGCATACCTTTTATATTTTCCAGCTCGTAAACAGTTTTCAGCACGATTTTTTTGTGGCCATATTTATTGTAGTTATTTAGAGGATCCTCCAAATTTTCAAAAAATTCTAAATAATTTACAATGCCAAAAACTAGGTTCAAACGTGTTGTTTTTCACGCGCAAAAAAAAAATTAGTCATGCGTGCAACAACATATTTGAACCTAGTTTTCGGCACTATAAATTATTCAGAATTTCTTGAAAATTTGCAGGATACTCTAAATAGCTACAATAAACACGGTCATAAAAAAAATTGCGCCGAAAACTATTCACGAGTCAGAAACACCTAAAGGTATGCACCATAGAAGTATCTTATAAATATATAGGATGTTTCTATGGTGGGGACTAGAAAAGGAGCCCATCGCTAGGGCTCTTTTGTGTTCATGACCAGCAAACAGTTTTCGACGTAATTTTTTTTATAATTGTGTATATTGTAGTAATTAAGAGCATCTTACAAATTTTCTAGAAAATTTTGAATAATTTATAGTACCGAAAACTAGGTTCAAATATGTTATTTTCCACGAGCATAAAAAAAATTAGTCACGAGTGCAACAACCTGTTTTTAAACTAGTTTTCGACATTGTAAATTATTCTTAATTTTTCAAAAATTTGCAGGATGCTCTAAATAACTACAATATATACAATCATAAAAAAATCGCACCGAAAATAGTTCACGAATTAGGAACACAAAAGAGCCCCACCGATAGGACTCTTTTTCTAGCCCCTACCATAAAAATTCCCTAAATATATATTTAGGTTTCATCCTAAAATTAATTTGTAACAAGTGGATTAAACTATATTCTTACAAATAATTCAATCTTTATACAACTTTTTATTTAGGACACACATCACCACATCATTTTAAATATGGACTTGGTTTTAACATAATTTATTACAAAATTCAAACGATAATTTTTTATCTTTTCATTTCTTTCCTTCTTCTTCAATTTTTCTTTTCTATTTATTATGATTCCACTATATGAAATGGACTATATGAAATCGTTCAATAGCTAGCACAAAGAGAGAATATAAAACTTGGCAAGAAAATATCAAAGAAAACAACGGATTTCAATGCAAAGTTTAAATTCACAAATAGTTAGATTAAAATTTATATAAAGAATATAGACCAAGATTATTATGGCAAGAATAATTTATATCAAAGAAATTTTTTTTTCTTTGAAAGCTAGACCAAGATTTCATTCAAATAAAGAATATAGGACCAAGTCTAATACTCGATAAGCCAAAATGGCAAATTAATACCTAAAAGGACGAGCAAACAGCAATAAAATTCAATAGACTGATAAACAATGACACATACGCCAAGTCATGATCATTAACAAGTGTCAAACTATCAGAGATAGTTAGCAATACAAATCTAGGATACTTACTACCAATCATACACATAGGAATAATCCAAAAGAAATTAACAATACAAATCAAACCCAACAAAAACATAAAACAAAGAACAAAACCAAAACAAAGTAAGAACATCCAAAAGAAGGCATAAGGAACCCATTAGTAGATATGGGTCGTTCAACCAAGAGTGAGGCAACATCCTTCATTGAACTCAACCCCCAACCTCTGGGTAAAACTCCCCATGGACGTCGGAACCAACAAAGTTGGCAAGGAGAACCAAGAGGCCGGAAGTCAAGCCAAGGAATCTACGCCTCATCTCACGATTGAGAAGAGAACAAGTCCACCACGCCAAAAGTCGAAGATCCATCGCCAACATGGAATGACCCCTGCACAAATTGACCACACTACACGATGTGAAGGAGGGAGAACACAAAAATGCTGAAATTGGGATACATGCCAAGGAGGACGATTGAAGCTTCTACCAAAAAAAAAAGCCATCTCGGCCAAAGCAGAGCCAACATGTAAAAAGACACCAGCGGCACCTTAGCTGAGAGGAAGAATCAAGGAAACTCTTAGGTTTCATAGGAGAAGAAAAGTCTGAAAGAGAGGAAAAGGAGGTTGGTGACTAGGGTTCTTTTTACTAATCTAGCTCCCTTAATTTGTATTTAGTTCTCTGTAAATCCGTGTTTATTATTTTAACAACAAAATCATATAATGGAATTTACTCACTTGGTACCCTGTGTTTTTGCAAAGTATGGTTTTGTACCTTCTATTTTCAATAATACTCATATGATAACTTGTATTTTAAAATCATACTTATTTTGTGACTTAGACTCAGTTATGATAAATAAATTTTATCAAACTGCCATAAGTTATATGTAATTAAGTAATCAATTTTAAATTTGAAACTCATATAATTGAGAGCAGTTTGATTATATTGGTAAAAAATTATTAATTAAATATGAGTTTAGGGTACCAAAGATGTATAATTTCAAAATACAGGGTACTAAATATATACGATTTCAAAATACATGGTATCAAATGAGTATTATTGTAAACACAGGGAACTAAAATGATATTTTACAAAAACACAGGATATACTACAAGAAAAAACGTTTTTAGAGGCAAAAAAATTACCGGCGGACTTGGTCCCCCGGTAATGTATGGGTTATTAGCGGCGAAGTACTGGGTCCGCCGCTAATAATGGGAAAATTAAGTAAAAAAATTAATTTTTTTATTAGCGGCGGAGTTACCCATTATTAGTGGCGGGTAGTCCGCCGCTAATACACTGCCTGGGAAACAATAAAGAGGACGGTTTCAAATTTATTAGCGGCGGATATTTTCCCTAATTACCGCGCAGACTATTTGCTACTAATGTTCTTAGCGGCGGGTCTATATCTGCCGGTAATAACCCTTGTCCTGGTGGGTTATACTGATAGCGGCGGGACCCGCCGCTAATAGTGTATTACCGGCGGGCGAATATTAATAGCGGCGGTCCGCGCCTGTAATAATGTTATATATGAAAAATTGGTTCTTCCGTCCCTCCCATTTCTCCTCTTCTCTCTCAGACAAATTTCTCTCAGTCCGAGCACCACCACGACCACCACCCCTCTGTCCGAGCACCGCCACCCCTATTCTCAGTCCGCCCCTCTGTCCGAGCACCATCACTGCCCCCACGCCCCTCTGTGGTTAGTGTCGTATAGGATAATTGCCTTTGTTTTTTTTTTAATATATTTAATCTATTTGTGGAGAACAAGGTAGGGGAGGGTTTTATTATGCGTTTTTTTTAATTAATTTCTTTATTTTGAAGCAATGTTGGGTCTTTTACGCAGTGAGGATTTGGTTTTGAAAGAGTTATTGGATCTCAAACATAGGTGTTCGACGTCTAATGGACTGGTCCTTCGATGTGTAGTGGAAGTCAGGTATTGTCTTACAAGAGAATTCATATATATAAAGATTCTATTCTAGTAATATGTAACAAAACTAATTAAGCTCAATGTAGTGACTGAAAGAAAGAAGCCATATTTATCTTCTTGTACAGCTTGATGAAGACAAGTATATATATATAAATATATATATATATATATATATATATATATATTGACCAATATTTGCTTGGTTGGTTGGTGGTGTTATTCTTGTGGAGCTTTTTTTAAAAAAAAATCGTAATTAAATTTGGTATATATTGATGTATGCATGATTGAGTAGAATAGATATATATACTTCACGTATATATTATTGCAGAATAAAATGAAACATATTGATTAGAATAAGAATAATTTAAATCATATATATATAACTAATATTATAACATATTAATTTGTTTATTAAATATTATTATCTAATATTAACTAGTATTAAATTATTTGAATATAAAAATTGATAATTTTATTTAATAAAAGTTTTAAAAATTAATAATGATTAATTAAATAAATAATAAATTATTTTAAGGAATTTTTTTAAATTTGTTTATTAAATATTATTATCTAATATTAACTAGTATTAGATTATTTGAATATAGAAATTGAAAATTTTATTTAATAAATTTTTTAAAATTAATAATGATTAATTAAAAAAAAAAATATTTTATAATAATTTATTTTTTAATTAATTAAATAATAAAAGTTTGATTCAGAATTATCTAATTAAATAATTTAATTTAATTTTTTTTATGTAATAACATTATCTAATTAAATAATTTAATTTAATTTAATAAAAGTTTTAAAAATTAATAATGATTAGTTAAATAAATAATAAATTATTTTAAGAAATTTTCTTAATTTGTTTGTTACACCGAGATTTCGAGCCTTAAGAATTGTGATCTCGAAAGCTAGATTCGTTAGGAATGAGCTCGTAATGTCTGGAACACGTGTCCGCAACCTAGGCACCAGACCTACAAGCAGCGGGCAGCCTTGAAGATGGTAGCCTCGAAACCATTACAAGCTCGAAAGACAGACATCAAAACACGTCTGTTCTCGGATGGCCTCAGATCAGGGGCTCCGAGCCTGACATAAGTATGAGCTCGAAGTCGCATGATCTCCGGGAAATGTCATAGCTCGAAAGTCAGTAAGAGACCTGGGTGGAAACAACACTGACAATGTAGATTGATAACTCTGAATATCCTAGTGAGTCATTTTGGAGAGACGCGGTCTACATTGATTGTTGTAAATCCCCTATAATAAAGGGATATTTATTATTCAGTTATACGCCCCCTGATCTTCAGGGTACGTTTCCTTGTATATAGGATTACAGTCTTTTAATGCCATTAAATTTATTTACATATACAGAATAACTTCCCGAAATATGTGGGATAGTATTCTGAAATTTCCTCTATAAATAGAGAGGTCATGCACCATGAAAAAGGACCGAATTTTTGTAATCTTGAGAGAAAACTCTGGAGAATTCATTCTTGAAGAATTTCCAGAGATCATCTTAAGTTTTAATAACAAAGACTCATGGACTGGCCAGAGTTAAATGCTGAACCACGTAAAAAATCTCATTTGTTTTATCATATTTTCTTGGCCATAATTACTTATAGTTTTCATGCTCTTATTTCACTGTGACGAAAAACAGCGTCAACAGTTTGGTGCTTTCATTGAGAGCCTTAAGCATTCAGTCCCTGAACAAGTTATGGCCGTTAATGATCAGAACGTTCATGAAGAAAATTATCCGAGACGCCCTGGGAAACAGCCGATGGTAAACCCAGATGTTGAAGAGAGAAGCGAATCCTCCGATTCTCAGGGACCACCCGCACCACCAAGGGATGAGGATATGTATTACAATCCTGAGCGGTACGTTCCCATTGTGGAACTTGAAAACCGGCAGCTGAAACAGCAGTTGGCAGAAGCCAACAAGCGGAATGAGGAGTTAGCAAGGATAGCCGCAGAGGCGCAGGCGGCTCAGCCCCCGCCTCCGCGTGAAAACCAAGCTCCCCCTCCGAGGGACGTGCATGTTCCTCCCCGCAGGCCTCATGGGCGTCCACGAAAGAATGCTGCCACAAGAAGGCCGAAACAACCTCCGGCACCAGCAGAGCCATCCGCTCCCTCGAGACCCCAGAGAAGTACCCTCGGGAAAACTCCGGACCGTCCAGACCACGAAATGGGTGGCAGCCACCGTCACCCATACGGTTCCCTCCATCGCCTATAAGATATCCTTCACCTCCTCGCAGGAATGCTCAACCAGTTCGAGATCAGGACGAAAGGCGTGCGGGGAGGAGACAAGGAAACAGGGAAGCTTTCCAAGAGCGGAGAGGTGCCCTATCTGAAAAAAGTCAAACGTCTCGGTCTCGTACGACAGAAACGAGGAGGCACGAAAAAGACCCATCTCGAAATAATCATGCGACAAGTTTTACTAGTGATGACTCTGGAGATACCAGTTCGGTCAGCATGCATGATCGAGGTCGAAAGAATACTGGGAGCCGCAGGAATCGCTCCGACCTACGGGAACACTTGAATCTAAGTCGGGGTAATGTTAACCCGATAAACCCGGACCTGAGGGATCGCTTAAATAGGTGTAAAGACCCCCTGCGGAGGCGCGAACCTGGAATTGTGATCGACGACAACCGATTCCAGACAAGACCCCTCGCGGACCCAGTCCAGGAAAGAATTGATCAGTTAGAATAGGCCTTCAGACTTTTGAAAAATGAGCAAGGTCAGGATCGATATGAAGATTCTGATGAGGAGCTTGAACCGTTCGCTCCCCATATTTCCAACACTCCATTTCCCCAAGGATTTCGGATCCCTCACGTCCCAACGTTTGAGGGAAAGTCCGACCCGTACAGCCATTTGAGTACATTCAATACCATAATGAGAGCAAGTAACGTGGGTTACGAGCTCAGATGCATGTTATTTCCAGCATCACTGACAGGACCAGCCAAAAGCTGGTTCGAAAATATAAAAGACACTCAATAACTTCTTGGGATCAGCTGTCTAAAGACTTCAAGAAGCAGTTCAGAGCCATGATGGGGGTTAGACCTGAGGCGTCAACCCTGACTAACGTTCGGCAGCAGCCAGGAGAGACATTGAAAATTTACCTTACAAGGTTTAACTTGGAAGTTGCCCGAGCTCGGAATGTGGATGACAACGGTCACCTAATGGCTGTCCAAGCTGGAGTTATGCCAGGAAGTGCTCTCTGGGACGACATGCAGAGGAAACCGGTGAGGTCTCTAACCGAGTTTAACAAACGGGCACAGAGGTTTATCAATGTAGAGGAAGCGAGGTCGACACTTAATGTGACTTCCCAGCCCGTAACTACAACAATAAACGTGAACTCTGCCTCAACCTCGGCGGACCCACCAGCTTGAAAGCCTGCTGCAGAAAACCCTTCCAAGAGAAAAAAGAATGAAGGGAGTAACCCCGAGGCCGAAGGAGGAAAGAAAAAGAAGGGGGAGAGATATTTCTCCGTGTACAGAGTGTACACCGAGCTCAATGAGTCTCGGGAGAACATATACCTGGCTAATGAAAACTAGGTCCCCTTCAGGCGTCCAGACCTAATGAGAAATCAGAAGTCCAAGAGGGACTCCATCAAATATTGCCGGTTTCACAAAGACACCGGGCATACTACTGATGAATGTCGACAGCTGAGAGACGAGATCGAAGGGTTGATCTCGAGAGGTTATTTCAGACAATATGTCAAGAACCAGAGTACTAATCAAGCGACCGCGAGCCAGAGAGCAGCCACGCTGCAGCCCACACAAAACAATAATTCCCGAGCTAGGGAAGAAGATAGGCCCCCGCCGATAGATGGAGAAGACGTGATAACCATCTCGGGAGGGCCTCATCCCGCGGGCATGGGCAGAAATGCCCAAAAGAGATATGTTAACGAGCTAAAGACTGGGGATGGGTCTCCCTATGAACTCGAACCTAGAGCTCCAAAAAGTCAAAAGATTGAATCCCAACCAATAACCTTCACTGAGGAAGACGCGTCCCATGTTCAGTTTCCTCACCATGATCCGCTGGTCATCACTCTCCAGCTGGCAAATAAAAGGGTCCACCGAGTTCTCATAGACAATGGGAGCTCAGTTAACATTCTCTATAAAGCAACCCTTGAAAATATGGGATTCTCCCTTTGCGACCTGAAAGCATGTGCGACTACGCTATACGGCTTTTCAGGAGAAGGAACCGCCTGCATGGGGTCCATCGAACTCCCCGTGACCTTGGGAGACTACCCAGTCTCAACAACCAAGATGATGGAGTTCGTGGTAGTAGACCTGCCTTTGGCCTACAACGTGCTGCTCGGGAGACCCGCCCTGGTTGGGCTGGGGGCAGTCTCGTCCGTAAGGCATCTGGCCATTAAGTTCCCGACCCCTAGCGGCGTCGGGACGTTGAAGGGAGATCAATTAGCTGGAAGGGAATGCTACAGCATTTCCTTAAGAGGAAAGAAACAGATGAGCGCACAAGCACTCGTCATTGTTCAAAGTAAAGACGGGACGGTCTTGGAGATTGATGAAGAAATCGATCCAAGGGTTGAGGAGAAAGCTGACCTTGAACCCTTAGAAGAGCTCGAAGAGATTCAGCTCAAAGAGTCCAATCCCTCGAAAAAGGTAAAGGTTGGAAAACACCTCCAGGAAGAAGCCAAATAGCGACTAATTTGCTTTCTGAAGAGAAACCAGGACGTCTTTGCATGGTCACATTTGGACATGGTAGGAATAAGTCCGAACATAGCAAGCCATGCGCTAAATATTGACAAAAGCTTCCCTCCGAAGCAACAAAAGCGAAGACAGCTGGATGACGACAGAAAGAAGGCACTGAAGGAGGAGGTCGATAGGTTAAAAGCAAACCGATTCATCAGGGATGCTTTTTACCCTGACTGGGTAGCCAATCCGGTGTTGGTCCCAAAACCTAATGGGACGTGGCGAACTTGTATTGACTATTCAGACCTCAACAAAGCTTGCCCGAAGGACTGTTTTCCTTTACCGAGGATTGACCAGCTCGTGGATGCCACGGCGGGGCATGGACTGATGTCATTCATGGATGCCTATTCTGGATATAACCAAATTCCCATGCATGCCCCCGACCAGGAACATACGAGCTTCATAATGGATAAGGGGCTATACTGTTATAATGTCATGCCATTCGGGCTCAAAAATGCTGGGGCCACATACCAGCGGCTCATGAATATGATGTTTTCAGAACAAATAGGGAACAACATGGAAGTTTATGTTGACGACATGCTTGTCAAGTCTCAACTTAACAATAACCATGTTGATGACCTGGAAGAGTGCTTTGGCGTGCTCCGGAAGTATAACATGAAACTAAATCCTCAGAAGTGCACCTTCGGGGTATCTTCAAGAAAATTCCTGGGCTTTATCGTGAACGCTCGTGGAATAGAAGCCAACCCCAACAAGATCCAGGCCCTGATTGGCATGCCCTCACCTCGAAGACACAAGGATGTCCAAAGTTTGACCGGCAGGATGGCGGCCCTAAGTAGGTTCATATCAAAATCTACAGACCGTTGTCTTCCGTTTTTCAACCTTTTGAGGGGAGGCAAGAAATTTGCATGGACGGAGGAGTGCGAGCTGGCCTTCCAGGAGCTTAAAAAGCACCTCGTAGAACCTCCCGTCTTATCAAAACCTATTACGGGAGAAGTACTGTACTTGTATCTTTCCACCACCGAACATGCGATAAGTGCAGTGCTCGTGCGAGAAGAAGAAAAGATACAGAGACCCGTCTATTACTTCAGCAAAATGTTACTGGGGGCAGAGTCGAGATACCCCTTGATGGAGAAGCTGGCTCTTAGCTTAATTCATTCATCTCGTAAACTTTGACCCTACTTTCAGGCGCACCCCATCCATGTGTTGACTGATCATCCACTTAGGCAAGTCCTGTCTAAACTGGAGGCTTCAAGTCGACTTCTTAAATGGGCAGTTGAACTCGGACAGTTCGAGATCACTTACCACTCGAGGACGACCATTAGGGCCCAGGCATTGGAAGATTTTATAGTGGAATGTACTGGCATGACCAACGATGAAGTTATAACCCCAACCCACGAGCTGTGGAAACTTTACGTTGATGGTTCATCTAATGAAAATGGATCGGGGGCAGGGGTCATTTTGATTACCCCCGCAGGGAGCAGATTTCATTCTGCCTTAAGATTCGACTTTAAGGCGTCGAATAACGAGGCCAAATACGAAGCTTTACTGGCGGGACTTCGTATAGCCAAAGAGCTCAAAGCTAAAGCAATACATTGCTACAGCGACTCCCAGCTTGTGGTTAATCAAATCTTGGGAGAATACCAAGCTCGTGGCACGGGCAGCTTACTTAGAGAAGGAAAAATCCGCATTGGAACATTTCGAGTTTTATGCGATTGTAAAGGTTCCCCGAGAGAAAAACTCAAATGCAGATGCCTTAGCTCGGCTCGCTACTTCCACCGAGAATGATGAGCTAAACGTTGTGCCCATAGAACACCTCTCGACACCTAGCATTAACGAGCCGGAGGAGGAAGACATGTGTATGATTGAGTCCGAGCCTACCTGGATGACCCCGATAGTCGAATATCTCGAGACCGGAGTCCTTCCAAAAGATCGGAACCAGGCTCGAAAGTTAATGTATCAGCTTCCCCGTTACACCATGTTGGACGAAAAGCTGTATAGAAGGGGATATTCCATGCCATTACTTCGGTGCGTGACTCCACCCGAAGCCAAAAAGATCATCGAAGAGATTCATGAAGGGTTCTGTGGAGACCATAGTGGGGGGCATAGCCTGTCCAAGAAAATCATACGCCAAGGTTATTTCTGGCCTACCATTAAATCAGATTCTTTCGAATACGTAAAGAAATGCGATAAATGCTAGAGATTTGCCACGATTCCTCGAGCTCCACCATCCAAGCTGACCATGATGACTTCCCCATGGACCTTTGCGGTATGGGGAATCGACCTCATAGGCTCTCTCCCAACTGGCAAGGGCGGTGTGAAGTATGCTATAGTCGCCGTAGATTACTTCACAAAGTGGACAGAGGCTGAACCGTTAGCAACAATAACTTCCAAAAAGGTCCTTGACTTCGTGGTAAAAAACATCGTGTGCCGAGGAAAATTGTATCCGACAACGGAACCTAGTTCGATAGCGACTTGTTCACCAACTTTTGCAAGAAGAATGGAATAATAAAGAGTTTTTCGTCAGTAGCTCATCCTCAGGCGAATGGCCAGGTCGAAGCTGCAAACAAAACTCTCAAGAGTTTGCTAAAGAAAAAGTTGGAGGAAGCAAAAGGACGATGGCCCGAAGAATTGCCCCAAGTCCTATGGGGATATAGGACTACAGCTCGAACATCAACGGGACATACCCCATTCTCTCTAGCATACGATTGCGAAGCTATGTTGCCTATCAAGGTCAAAATTCCTACAATCCAAACTCACATTTATGACCAAAACTCGAACCACACTCAGCTTGAAGAAACCTTAGACTTAATCGAAGAGAGAAGAAATGAAGCTCAACTGAGGAATGCTGCCTACCAGCAGCGAGCTACCAGGTACTTCAACAAGAGGGTTCGAGATCGAAAGTTCGGCGTGGGAGATCTGGTACTAAGGCGTGTATTTTTGGCAACGCGAGATCCAGCAGCTGGCGTGCTCGGGCCAAATTGGGAAGGACCCTACCAGATAGAGTCAATCATCCGCCCCAGTGTCTACAAGTTAGCAAGATTGGATGGGAGCTTGGTACTGCGAGCATGGAATGGCGAGCACCTAAGACCTTACTTT
Organism: Humulus lupulus; assembly: GCF_963169125.1. Taxonomy (NCBI): domain Eukaryota; kingdom Viridiplantae; phylum Streptophyta; class Magnoliopsida; order Rosales; family Cannabaceae; genus Humulus; species Humulus lupulus. Next base: position 222,750,402 of record NC_084796.1, read on the forward strand.
CAATAGTATAGGAAGGATGTTGCCTGTAACCATGCTTGTTTATCTGTACTGTTTTACCTACTTTTGGGTTTTGTTAAATAAAGAATTATTTCGTTTGATATAATTTATTTTTGCAATCTCTCTTAATCTAATAACCTATGGTCACATTCATAGGATATTAAGGGGGCATCATTGACATATGTATAAATACCACCAGCTTGAAAAATAAATTAAGATATACGAAAAACATAAGTGTTTGGCTATAACCAAATGCGCGAGCTAAGGTAGTTTGGATAAAACCAAATTATCAAAAACATATAAGTGTATGGATTGCAAACCAATCACAACCTTAAAAGGTTTGGAGCAAACCAGCTAAAAATAATCGATGATGAGTTGGAACTTAAACCTACTTCGAGATAAGTCGAGATCGAGGCTGGAGTATCTTATAAAAATAGTTTCGAACTCATAACCTTGGAGAAATAACCGAGGACGAGAAAAAGTAATTGAGCAATAAGATATAACTAAACCATTTGCATTACCCACCATATAAGTACTTTCAGGTTCATGGTAAAAGTAATATCCGACCTTGATAATTAACGAGATCGGAAGCGGATGATTCGAGCTAACGGTGCATGAATGCATCGAGTCTTGAGCCTAAATCCAAACTATGTTTGTACGAATAAATAAACATATACGATTCTTTAATATAAAATGTGCAAAATATTTCAAAACCAAGAAATGTAAAGCATAAGTATTAAAATAAAAAGAAATTGTATCAGCCCTACGGGCATAAATTAAAGTAATTACAAAAATAAAGGGACGCAGCCCCGAGGTGAGGTTCAGGAAAGAGCAGTTCCCTTGGCCTTCTCAGCATCAGCGGCACTAGACCCCTCAGGACGAATAGCATGACTATCCTTCTGAGCAGCCTCCCGAGCAGCCTCATTTTCCTCAAGTCGGGCATTCCACCGCTCTACATACTTCGCCTCAAGAGGACCTAGGAAGATGGTGTCGAGATCGGCATTATCGACCCAGATTTTGTACATGGCTTGGTCGACCGCTTTTTCCTTTTTCTCTTTGAACTCGTCAAGGAGGCGGGCCTTCTCATTTTCCATTATCTTGAAAGTGGTAGCTTTCTCCTCCTCGAGTTTGGCATTAGCCTTCTCCAGCTCCGCAAGACGACTCTTCACCTGTTCAAGCTCGACCTTCACCTTCTCAAGCTCGGCCTTTGAGTCTTTGATTTCATCAGCCGTCTTAATCTGGAGATCCCTCGACGCTTGGGCCAGAGACATGCTCGTATGCACCTCATTGGTCAGCTTATAATTAAGTTGTACCCAAACGACAAGGGCCTGAAACACAAAGGATGAATTAGAGCACAAGCCAAGACATAAGCAGTTAAAGGAGAGTTGCGAAAATTACCGCGGCAGTAAGTTCAATACTCTTATCATAAAGAGTATTACAGTCTGGGGCCTTATGCACAAGATCCCAGTGGTCAGCATCGAACCCTGAAAAACTCTGACCCACTAGAGAAAGGATGTCCGAGCTAAGTACAACTCCTTGGGTCCCGGCAGTACCATCAAGCACGAACTCTTCAACATGAGGTCAGGCCGACGGCAGGAGTGCCTTGAAAATCGAGGGTTTCTTCGGAGGTCGGCCGATTGTTAGCTGAGTTGCGGCTGGAGGAAGCATGGCAGGCGCGGTCGAAATAGATGCATCGACCTGGGCATTCGGCTCCTCAACTGTGCTCGCAGCAGTTTGAGCCGTTGGGGTTTTCTCAGTGCGCCTGGGGACTTTGGATGGCCGATCGGATTTCCGCGAGCCTCTCGAGCGTTTACTCTTTTGAGCTCCCTCATCGCTGAAAAGCACGGCGTCGAGGTCGGGATCCATAGCACCTGCACAATTCCAATTGAAGTTAAACATAGTGCTAACAAACTTGGAAGATAAAAAAAAACCAAGTAGAGAAAGACCTAACTTGTAACGACCCAAAATTACTAATAAGGCTTAAGGGCCTTGATTAGTGTGCCGGGAGGGCATAATTGGAGGTTAAGAGAATTAATGGTAAGAAAGCATGAATATGGGTATTGGATAAGTAATGCAGGCCCTGTTTGGATGGTAAGGGCGTAATTGTAATTTTGACCCGTTAGGGCATATATGTGAATGTGTGTGATAAATTGTTGAGACCACATTATTATGTGGATAGGTGGATATATATATGTATATGTGTGTGTTTGTAGCTTTCGGCATGAGGCGATCCTAGAGCTTGATAGCGGGAAAAGTCACAATGGGGCTTAATAGTTGACTTTGGATAAGTCAGGGATATTATAGGTATCGGGTGGTTATTTAGACTATCGGGTTATGGAAATAAATATATGGAGATATATTTGAGGTTAGGAAGTTTAGGCGGGAATATTGGGGAAATTTACCGTTTTGCCCTCGGGGACGGTTCTGGCACCCCGAGCCTCGGGCTTGACCTAAATGATAAGGTTAGACTTACTAAAAAATAGAAAACAGTAGAACCAAAAATGAACCGACCTTTCTTTCTCAGCTCTCTTCTCTCTCTCAAGGGAAACACAAGGGAAATAAACAGAGAAAATCAAGTGGGATTTTGAGGGGATTGAGCTAAGGATTTCTGGGAATTGAAGAGGGGGTTTTGAGGTTTAACTCAAGGGTTATCCAAGTAATTGAATCAGCACTAAGGTAAGCAGTAAATTCCTTTCTTTTGGTTAGAAAATTCTGAGTTCTAGCTGGGTGTTGAGATAATTGTAACTTTAATGTTTAAGGTTGAATTTGAGCTGAAAGCTTGGGAACTAGCTGGGGTTTGGCTTAGAAAAGGTGTTCAACGAAAGAGGTAAACTCTAACTCATGATTTAAAAGTTTAAATTTAGGTTTTGACTGGTTGGTTTTGGGTGTTTGTGTTCTTGGGTCTCAGAAATTTAAGATGGGATTTCTATGAGTTTTAGGCTAAGTTTTCTGTTGAATTATGTTGCTAAAGTTGTTCTGGAAGTGTTGGGAGTGATTGTTTTTGAATTAGGAAGCTTTGGGATGGTTTTGGGTAAGGTTTTAAGCTTAGAAATGGAGGAATTTCTGGGTTCGAAGGGAAGGGCCGCGGCTCTGTTCTAGAGCGCTGTGGCCCTAGGATGAAAAAGAGCCAAGAAGGCTTGGCCATGGGAGGGCGCCGCGGCGCCCAAGGCAAGGGCCGCGGCGCATGTGTGGTTCAGCGTGGATGTTGGTTCTGTTTTGGGGAAGCGCCTTGGCTAGGCTTCAGGGGCCGCAGCCCTTGGTTGCACACATGAATTTTTGAGGGTTTTAGGCACGGGAAAGTGGTCTAGTGTGCTCGGGTTTGGTTTCACCACCGTGCTTGGTGGAATTTGGAATCCCGGAAGCTAGCCTTGTTCATGAAAACCTATATGTGAATATTAATGGAATCCATTACCTTGGTTGTGACTAGGTGATAAGTTAGGGATCGGCAATGGATCGTGCTCGGGGGTCGTTCTTTCTAATTAAAGCATTTGGCATTAAGGTAAGAAAACCACACCTGTGTATGTGGATAGGATGGGACTAAGTGTTCCCTATATTTGAATGTATTGTTATGTGATTGCGATACACCATGTGAATATGTTGGGACTAAGAGTTCCCTATAATGGTATGAATGTCATAAGGTGGTATTATGCCACAGGGACATGTGGTAACGACCTAAGGGTGCCGAAATCCACACTTGCGCACGTGGCGCGGCTCGGACACTGGTATCCGAGGACATCTTATTATGCACTGAGCTCGGTTTAAGCAGGCCGGAGTCAGTGGGTTAAACAGAGGGTGCGGCCTAAGTCGTCGGCCCTGAATATTATGTGATAAGAGTGTATTATGTGATTGATTGTATCTTGAATCTGAATGTACGTGTTGAATATCTGTTGTAGATTATTGTCTATGACTTAATGAGTATCTGGAGCTGGATTATTGGTTATTGACCAATGTGTTGTCTTGAGTGGATTTTATGGCTTGAAGGAAACGAGTAATGCTTTGTGGTTATTGGATTATGCTCTGTGAACTGTTTAGCTGTTAATACTGTTATGTTATGATATCATGTTTTCTTGCTGGGCTTCGGCTCATGGGTGCTACATGGTGCAGGTAAGGCAGGTTGGCCATGGGTTGGAGAGCTCTGGGGGCGAGTTGTACATTGTGAGCTGCACGGCCACCACGGTCGAGAATTTGTACAGGAACGGGAACCTAAAACGTATATTTTTCCATTAGAGTGGCTTGGTCATTTATCTGTAATTAAGAGTTTTGTATTTACGTTATTTAAACCCTGATTTGGGATCCCATGTAACAAACACCAGCTTTAAGAAAGTTTAACCGTTTATAAATTAAAATTCTTTTTAACCTAACTTGTTATGCCATTAGTTACACATTTTGATCCAAATGACTTGATTAGCAAGTCTTGCACTACTTCAAACACACAGTGTAACTGTCTTGGCTATTCAGGGCGTTACATAACTGGAACTCTCCCCCGAGCTTGAGCTCGGAGACCATGAAATTCCCCCATCTTCAGAGGAGGCGGGGGGAGTACCTTCCCTATATGTGGATGTCAACCTCGAAAGGTCCCTATAATCATTGGTCCTGTATTGGACGGCTATTCCGTCCCACACCTCGTTCAGACTGTACATAGTGTCATACTTCCCGAGCCAACTATCAAACCTATGAACCCGATCATCTACCCAAGTCCATATATAGAAATGGTCCCTATCGTCCTTGCATAATACTAACCTATCGGGTTTGTGTTTTAACAGGGTGGGGGGCCACATTTTCGAGCTTAGGATGACTATACCTTGATCATCCGAGCCCGAGCTCAAGGCTTCGTCATTGGCCTCGTTCCCCGACTGCGGGCTCCATCGGCGAACCGGAGGCGGGGGCCTGACCTCTCTCCTTAGAGGGAGGATGCCTGTTGGCAAAGGAACGAGCTCCCAGAGGTCATACTTTTTGTTGGACCAATCCGAGGTGGACTGGCCATCTCCCAAAAGCCTGCAAGCTCGGAGCTTACTCTCATGTAAAAGATATGAGAGAGACCTCCTGCCATAAGGGAGTTGGAGCAGAGCCTCTCTATGCTCCTTCATCACGTCATCGAGAGTAGGATGGTGATAGTTGGCTGGAAAATAAAACACATTTCAACTAAGTACGAGCCTACAGAAAAAAGTCTGAGCACAGAGATAAAGAAGGTTAAGGTACTTACGAATCCGTCTGAATGAGTAGTATCGAGATGGGGACAGGCCATCTGTCCAGAAGAAGGCCTTCTTAAAGTCAGGAGGATGGTTGGGAAGATCCTCGAACACCTTTTTCTCCTTGGGGTAGCTCGAAAGATAGTAGAAGCCGTCCCCTCCCCGAGCTCGGGAGGGATTGCTTTTCAAACAAAAGAGATAGAAGATCTCTTCTGGCGTGGGTCCTTCCCACTTCAACTCGTGGTACAACAACTTCAGAGCAGACAAGACCCTGTAAGAATTAGTGTTAAGTTGGAATGGAGCCAACCCAACAAAGTTTGTGAAGTCCTTGAAGAAAGACTTCAAAGGCAGTAATGCTCCTGCCTTCATATGCTCCTGGCTCCAAGCCGCGTACCTAAGCTTGTTATCAGGATTTCCATCTCCTGGGGCACGACAGCTTCGCTCGCTGGAAGTAGGGGCTCGACACCTTAAGGAGCTTGACAGCCTGAGACCGTGGAAGGCCAGGATATCAATTATCTGGGCTAGCGAGGTAATCGAGCTCCAGTAGTGCTCGGCCTCGAAGAAATCCCTCCTCGGTTGCGAGGTAGAAGGCTCACCCATCAGCGAGAATTGGAGCTCTCCCGGGCTGTACGTGATGGTCACTTTTAACTTAGGGTCGAGGGGGATCGGCCTGGGCCCTGAATCAGATTCCGGATAAAGAGCCTCTCGAAGGGTTCTCCTCTTCTTTTCTATGACCTCGACGATTTGGCGGCGATAGTGAGCTCGGGTTTCCTCCTGTTCGCGCGCGAGATCGTATTCACGAATCAGACGTTGGTTCCGAGCAAACAGCGACTCTAGGCTCGGGGTTTTTGGCGAATACGGAATTGCCAGCAACGACCCCCACCGTCTTTCCAGATTCTGTGACATCTAGCGAGAAAGAAAAAATAGTGAGGGCCATGCATGCAAGGATTCAAGAATTGCGAGCTTGACAAGACAAACTCGAAGAATGCTTGGGTACGAAATGAGCTTGATACTAAAAACCCGATTGAGAGTCGGAACGTGTATTCTACCAGAAAAAGGAGGGGAGTGGATAATTTTTTTTAAAATCCCGAAATATCAGGGAAAAAGGGTGACGGTTATTCAGAAATGGTAATCTTGGGTATCGTGCATTCTTTAAAACCAAGATTTTGTACCCGATATCTTGGTGTGCAAGATATGTCTTTTAAATTTTGAAAACCCAGAAAAAAGAGACCTTGTTCTACATCAAAAATGGATTTGGGACCAGTGACTTAAACCTAGCATGGAGACTTAAACGTGAAAGCCTATCGGTCAGAGCTTCCTAGCGTGTCAAACTAAGAAAACAAACCAGTGCATTCCCATAAATAAAAGAACAACACAGACAGAAACCGACATAAAGGAAAACGAAAAGATCATCAGATACTTACACAATGATGGCGATTGCAGAGAAATCGTTGATTGAAGGAGAGGCTGCACGTTTAACCTTACGGTCTCGAACAAACTGGCAGTTCTTTGTTTCTTTGGCAAGGAGAACATGCAAAAGCAAAAAGCTCTCTGAGATGGCTTATGGTTTTGCCTCTTTTTTTTCTTCTTCTGATGAGTGTAAAATAAGAGGAAGACGATGACTAGGGCCTTATATATAGATGGTAAAAAGTGGTAAAAAAGGGATTAATCTGAGCCATTGGCCAGAATCCTTATAAAATCCGACGGTCAGGGACTAATGACATGATGGCACCGAAAAGGTGGCAGGCGAACGATCGTGGGCGGATTTCCAAGGTACTCAAGTACCTTGAATGAGCAATACCCAACTAACACGTGTCCACTCTCAAGTGTGTGACGGTGCGGTTCCCCGAAGAAAGTAGTTCAAAAATTTCCCTTCTCATAGGATTCGAACAAATACTTTTGAGGGGGCAAAATGTTACACCCAGATTTCGAGCCTTAAGAATTGTGATCTCGAAAGCTGGATTTGTTAGGAATGGGCTCGTAATGTCTAGAACTCGTGTTCGCAACCTAGGCACCGGAACTACAAGCAGCGGGCAGCCTCGAAGATGGTAGCCTCGAAACCATTACAAGCTCGAAAGACAGACATCAAAACACGTCTGTTCTCGGATGGCCTCGAATCAGGGGCTCCGAGCCTGACATAAGTATGAGCTCGAAGTCGCATGATCTCCGGGAAATGTCATAGCTCGAAAGTCAGTAAGAGACCTGGGTGGGAACAGCACTGACAATGTAGATTGATAACTCTGAATATCCTAGTGAGTCATTTTGAAGAGACGCGGTCTACATTGATTGTTGTAAATCCCCTATAATAAAGGGATATTTATTATTCAGTTATACGCCCCCTGATCTTCAAGGGACGTTTCCTTGTATATAGGATTACAGGCTTTTAATGCCATTAAATTTATTTACATATATAGAATAATTTCCCGAAATATGTGGGATAGTATTATGAAATTTCCTCTATAAATAGAGAGGTCATGCACCATGAAAAATGACCAAATTTTTGTAATCTTGAGAGAAAACTTTGGAGAATTCATTCTTGAAGAATTTCCAAAGATCATCTTAAGTTTTAATAACAAAGACTCGTGGACTAGGCAGAGTTAACTGCTGAACCACGTAAAAAATCCCATTTGTTTTATCATATTTTCTTGGCCATAATTACTTATAGTTTTCGTGCTCTTATTTTACTGTTGATGAAAAACGGCGTCAACATTGTTTATTAAATATTATTATCTAATATTAACTAGTATTAAATTATTTGAATATAAAAATTGAAAATTTTATTTAATAAAAGTATTTAAAATTAATAATGATTAATTAAAAAATACTATATATCTTATAATAAATTATTTTTTAATTTTTTTAAATATTTTTAATTAATTAAATAATAAAAGTTTGATTCAAAATTATCTAATTAAATAATTTTTTTTATTAAATAACATTATCTAATTAAATAATTTAATTTAATTTAATAAAAGTTTTAAAAATTAATAATGATTAATTAAATAAATAATAAATTATTTTAAGAATTTTTTTTTAATTTGTTTATTAAATATTATTATCTAATAGTAACTAGTATTAAATTATTTGAATATAGAAATTGAAAATTTTATCTAATAAAAGTTTTTAAAATTAATAATGATTAATTAAAAAATACTATATATCTTATAATAATTTATTTTTAAAATTATTTTTAATTAATTTAATTAATTAAATAATAAAAGTTTTATACAACATTATTTAATTAAATTATTTTATTTTATTTTTTATTAAATAACATTATTTAATTAAATAATTTAATTTAATGGGAATTGTAATGAATATTATTTAATTTAGTTAATTATTATTTTTATAATTAATTGAAACTTATTAAAAAAATTAATTAGTATTTAATTAGAAGTTAATTTATTTTTTCTGTCCCGGTATGCTTGTGATTGAAGGTTGTTGACTACAACTATCAATTACAGGGATATCTGTGCAGAAATGATAAGCTTAAAATATTAATAATAAAATAATGAATGAAATTGTTTTAATTTGAATAACATTATCTAATAAAACATCATAAAATAACATAAGATATTATAATATTGCATAAGATTTCAAAAATGATAACAATTTTTTTTTGTTATCCATTCCTATTCACATTACTAAAACTCACAGACTCTTAGTGGAGATTGACAAGACTTGGACAATATTGAGAAATCGTGCTTGTCAAGAATATTGGAATGGTCTACAATCTTTTTTGACGATGGCCTCAGAACATAAGGATTCTGATGGAAGAATTAGTTGTCCGTGTATCAAATGCATAAATAATAGGCTTGAAATTTTACCCGTTGTCGAAGCACATGTATTCGATAGGGGATTTTATCAAGGTTATGAGAGGTGGATTTATCATGGGGAAGCGGAACTCGATGTTGTTGATGAGGTGGTTGATGATGATGAAGTTGATGAGATGATTCCCATAGTGAAGGACTTCCTCTTAATGACAACTGAGCAAGTAGACAATAATTACAGTGCGAGTCAGTATTACGACGAGTTGTTTGAGGAGATTGAAGCTGAGTTGTATCCTATATGTGATTGGATTTCTTCCCTTAACTTTTTAGCTAAGCTATTACATTTGAAAGTTAGAGGGAAGATTCCTAACAACATATTCGATGAAATATTGAAGTTGTTAAAGCTTTCCTTTCCAAAGGAAAATAAAATTCCATCAACGTACTACGAGGCTAAAAAGAGAATGAAGAAATTAGGGTTGGGATACGAGTTGATTCATGTGTGCCAATATGATTGCTGTTTATTTTACAAAGAGCATGCAAACAAAGAGGAAAGTCTAGTTTGCGGAAGTAGTCGATGGGTTACTTTTGAAAAAACTAAAGGAAATAAGATGCCGCATAAGGTGATGCGTTACTTTCCATTGACACCCCGGTTGAAAAGACTATACAGCTCAAGGCTTACAGCGAAGGACATGCTATGGCACCACACTGGGAGATCGAAAGATGATGGGGTGATGCGACACCCGGTGGATGGGACGACGTGGAAGAACTTTGATGCCAATCATCCTAATTTTGCAAGTGATCCTAGGAATGTTCGTTTAGGCTTAGCCGTCGATAGATTTAATCCATTTGGCAACATGAACCTAGCATACAACATGTGGCCTGTGGTGTTGGCGAGCTATAATCTTCCTCCTTGGTTATGTATGAAAGACAATAATTTGATGTTGACCATCCTTATTCCTAGTCAAAAATCACCGGGTAAGGACATAGATGTATTTCTAAGACCATTGGTGGATGAGTTGAAGGAGTTGTGGGTTAACGAAGTTATTACGAGAGATAGTACGACCAACACTATGTTCAAGCTGCGCACATCCTTTTTATGGACAGTCAATGATTTTCCAGCTCGAAGTAGTTTGTCTGGATGGAGTGGTCAGGGATACAAAGTTTGTCCCACATGTAATGAAGACACATCTTCCATTCGAGTGATCAGTAAGACATCTTATGTTGGTCACAGAAGATTCTTGCCCAGTACACATCGAATCAGAAAGGACACTGAGTTCGACGGCCAAATTGAGAGAAGACGTCCTCCGAGACGATTTACTTGTGAGGAAATATTAGAACAAGTGACCAACCTTCCACCCCAAGTTCTGGGAAAACACTTGCAGTTTGGAGGTGTGAAACGTAGAAGAGTTGCGGAAGACATAAATTGGAGGAAAAAAAGCATCTTCTACGAGCTTGATTATTGGTGTACAAACATTTTAAAACATAACATTGATGTCATGCATGTTGAAAAAAAATGTGTGTGATAGTCTCCTCGACACAATCTTGGACAATGGCAAGTCTACGGACACCACTAATGCAAGATATGATTTGAAGAAGATGGGAGTAAGGGAATCGTTGTGGACTTATGAAGATAAGAATGGAAAGTTGATGAAGCCGCATGCTTCTTATGTGTTAACTCCTGCTCAGAGACAACAATTTTGTCAATTTATTAAAGAAGTGAGATTTTCATATGGATTTTGTTCAAATTTGAAGAAAAAAGTAATCGAGAATGAAACAAATATCATTGGGTTGAAATCCCACGACTGTCATGTTATAATGCAACGATTACTGTCAGTGGGTCTTCGCAAGTTTCTCCCAAAAGATATATCGACCACCATTTCTGAACTGTGTGATTTTTTCAGGCAAGTATGTTCAAGGACTATAAATGTTACAGATATGGAGGAAGCACAAAAAGACCTTGTTATGATATTGTGCAAGATGGAGTTGATTTTTCCTCCGGATTTTTTTGATATAATGATTCATTTGGTCTTACATTTGCCGGAAGAAGCGATTTTGGGTGGACTGGTATTTATGAGGTGGATGTATCCTTTTGAAATGTACATGAAAAATTTGAAGAACTACGTGAGAAATAATGCTTGTCCTGAAGGGTCGATAGCTGAAGGCTATGTTGTTGATGAGGCTTTGACATTTTGTTCGATGTATTTCAAAGGGGTTGAAATAAAATTTAACCGTCTTGATCGCAATAAAGATGAGGTGTATGTCCCTGACAAAGGGAACTCTCAAGCCTCTCAACCTTGCGACTCGTGAAATGGCTGAATGGTTCATACTTGACAATTCTCCCAAAATTCAGGATTACTTAGAGTAAGTTTATTCCCTTTAAAGTGAAATTTATGTTCATTCCAAATTATTTTATCTACTATAGTCAAATCATTCAAATTTACAGCGAACACCTAGTAGAGATCAAACTGAAATACCCAGATGGTGATCATAATTTTTTACACAAGAAAAATTTTCACCGATGGTTTCATAAGAAGGTAAAACTGAGATTATTTTTAAACATTTATTGTTGTAATGATATTTTTGTCATTCTAATATATGTTTATTAATTTATTTAGATATATGATTTGCACAAGCTTGGATCTTTAGAGAATGGTGATGAGTTGCTAGCTTTAGCATCTGGGTCAGATCACTTGGCAACCTACTACGAAGGTTGTATAGTTAACGGTGTTTGATTTATCGCTTACGACCGAGATCAAAAGCGCACTACACAGAATAGTGGAGTGTCTGTTGTGGGAACTGAAGGTTTTAACTATTATGGCACGCTTCAAGAAGTACTGGTGTTATCTTCCACTAGTGCATATTCAGTTTCATTGTTTCGGTGCAAATGGTTTAACACTGATCCAAGCAAGAAGAAAACAATCATTGAAAATAATATCACTAGTATAAACGTCAGTACCGAATGGTACAAAGATGAGCCGTATATACTTGCTAGCCAAGCTAAGCAAGTATTCTATCTTGATGATCTACTTAGAGGTTGACACTGGAAAATTGTTGAGGATGTTAATCATCGTCAAATTTAGGACATCGAGGACGATGAAGCTGATGCAGATGTTGATGTTGTACATGATAAAAGCTCATCAAATTTTGTGTTGACCGTGGATCTCGGTCAGTTAGTTATGGAATCTCATGAACCTGCAACATATATTGGCACTATACAAAATTCACCTAGTGATCAATTGGATGATAATTTCATAAATGAGGACTTAGGCAAAGAAGAAGTCAATGAAGAAGATGAATTGCTAGTTTATATTTGTGAAGATGATGTTAATCATGTGTCTCCGATTGATGTTAATTTAATTAATGATGAAAATGATAGTGATTATTCTACATAGTTTTTATATTTTTGTAATAAAGACAATCGTTTAAAATATAATAGATGAGACTTGTAATCATTTTGTTCATTTCCATTGGTGATATTTGATACCAACTAATAATTTAATACTAACTAATAACTTTTGTTCCTAAGTACAATGTCAGCGGATATAGCCACCTCTCACGGAGGAGATGATGGTGGTCTAGACCCGTCAAATCCTAGTAGAGTACCATCTTCCTGCGAGTCAGGATAATGATAATTTTCAAATTTTGTTCATAGCTTGAAAGTCAAGCTCAATGAATGTTTAATATATATTAATATTTCAAATTTTGGTGATTGTTGAAAATGTGGATAGCTAAAGTGCCGAGAAGAAAGGGTCGTGGCCTAGCTAATTATTATATTTTAATATAATGTTTTGATTGATTAAATAAGTGTTACAAAAAGTGAGTATTTAATATAAGTGGGGGAATGTTATATTATTTTAAATAATATAATGTTATATTAAATAATGTGACATAATGTGATTTGTCACACCTTGTAACATATTATTGAGAGTCACAAAAATTAGATACATGTGTGTGGCAAATGTGACATATTTTGGAGTTACAAAAAAACAAACTTGTAACTCAAATATTACCCAATAATGTGTAGATATGATATTACACATTTTGATTTGAATTTCTCAAAAGCCATAAGAGATATGGCTGTTAGAGATGTGATTTTAACTCCCATAATGTGTATGGAAGTTACAAAATCAAGTGGGAATGAATTTGGAACGTTTTGGCAAATTTGGAAAATTGGTTGCTGAAAAAATGTCTTAGGCCACTGCCTATGTTTTTCAAGCCGCGACCCAAGAGGAAAAAAACATAGTGGGCCGCGGCTCATGTTTTTCATGCCGCGGCCTGAGCGGCTGACAACATTTCCCAAACTTCGGTTTTATCCAATTTTGAATGTTTCCAAGAGCCAAGTAACTCCCAAATCTCTATTTTAATTCCATAAACATTCAATTAATCATTGGTAACAGCCATGGGGGTTGATGGAATTTGAAATTCAAAGGGTGTCTCAAAACTCTATAAATAGGAGCCTAATGCTCACTTGTAAGACACACAATTTTCCATCCACAAAGCACTTGGCTGGAAAATACACCATAGAGGCTAGATAATTTCAGAGAGCTATTTCCTAGGGAGATCCCTTAGTGCTTAGAGAATAGGGGGAAATAAGATTTTGGACAAAGGTCTTGAACCTTGTTCAAGTTGGTAATCCCCACTACTCTACACTTTGGTTGTGTGAGAGTTTGTGTTCTTTTTATTGTTCTTTTCATTCTTTTGATCTTGTTGTTCTTATTTACTTGTATTATTATTGTTTTGAGTTTGTAATCTTCTTCTTCTACATCTTTCTATTTACTTGTATTTTGAGCAATTGAGTTGTAATATTTATTTAATCAATATTATTTTGTCCATTGTATTTTTGCATAGAGTTGTATTTGGTTTTTCCATATTTCCATTGAGTATAAAATAATTTTTCCTAACAATCAAAAGCTTATCTTCCTTTTCAATGGAAGGAGAAACCATAGAGATCTTGTGAGGATCCAACTTTGAAAAGATGGTAAGATAAGGTAATGTTCTTCTTTAGTTTTCTTAGAAGATCTAATGGTTTTCATATAGTGATAGAAATGAGAAAAAGAAAATTTTATAAATGAGGTTCATTGTTTTCTAATCTCCTTTGTTTTTTCAAATATAGTGGTTAGATTAGAAGATAATTCAACATCTTGAGTTGTTGTTATATGTGATTAATTAACATATTGTGTAAATAATCTAGTAGATTATTGGGCAATATGCTAGTATGTTATATAGTTGTCTTATTTTGAGATAATGAGATATTATTATAATGAAAATTTTATGAGTTTTATATGACATGCATAACTATATTGATTTTGTGAATCAATAAAAAATATGAAATCATATGTGTATGATATTTGTAATTTATGTTTACATATTAATAAGAGTTTATATCTTTTTGGACCCTGTGTTTTTTCCCATTACCTGTTTGGACCTTATGTTTTGACAAATTACTTTTTGGACCCTATGTTTTGTAAAATGGTTAAAATAGAACCCTAAACCCAATTTCGGTTAATGTTTTCTCAACTAAAATCACAAATAATTGATCAAACTAACAATTCAGAAGAAAAATATAATCATTCTGCTTAAAAACTGTGTTGTTATATTCAATTTTTTCTTCATCAAAATTGAGTTTAGGGTTCTATTTTAACCCTTTTACAAAACATAAGGTCCAAAAAGTAATTTGTCAAAACACAGGATCCAAAAAGGTATAAACCCTATTAATAAAGAGTCATGTGAGTATGATATAAGTCATATATGTTGACAACTATGTGAAATTATAATCATGCAAACATTTGTAAGATGTCAATAGGTTTTATCCTATATTATTGTTAGTATGTGATTTGTGAATAAAATAATTATTTGAGAATTTAAAATTTTCTCATTTAAAAGATGAGCATCTCATTTTATGAGATAAGAAAAGATGAACCTAAGGGAGTTACATCTTTTAATTGTTGTGTCTTGCTATTGCAAGAAAAATGGATCAAGGTGGATTAAAAAATTGTGGGATGACATATTGAATCAATAAACTTGAAGTCTTGAGTGTGGTCAAATGAAATATATTTGAGAATTATTTAGTGACAATAATTCTTAAATATTCAATGTATCAATGAGGAGACATTGTAAAATTGGAGAAACAATTTGAATCTTTACACCAATAGTGAATAGATTAAAGTAAACTTTATTCATTTTGGTTAAAGATGGTGATGTGTTTAAATTAATCTCAAAGAGGAGATAATTTTAAACTAAAACATAAGAAATTAAAGTGCTTAAATAAATCAATGAGGGTTTATTTTCTTTGATTTAAAGTGTTTAAAAAATTGAAATCTTCAATTTTTTTTTGATGAGAAAATCAATGGATGTAAAATTAGTGTTTTCAAAAGAATCTCAAAGACACTCTTAAGAAATACACAAAAGTTGTTTAAGTGATTTTGAGATTATTTAGACAACTAAAAGTGAAATTAGTGATTATTTGTTTGAGAAATTTTCACATGACATATGTATTCACATATTTTATTTTGTGAAATACATAAAGAAACTAAGTGAAAGATGCTTTGAAAGAGATGTGCCTTGCTTTAGCAAGTAAATAAATCAAGATAAACATTGGGGTTTCTATCTTGATCTATTGAGAGTTTATCATGTGTCTTAGAGGACTCATGATGAACTTTGAGAATGATAAGTCTAGATTTATCTTGGAGGATAAATGACTTAATAAAAATGAAGAAATTTCTTCTTAAAAGTGATTATCACTATGAGAGAAATGTAGGGGTGAAGCTCCAAAAGTTAATCAATTTATTTTGTTGATAATAATTGATTAATTCGGTCATCCTATATAATAGGTGATTTGGAATTCCATATTCTAAATCACATTGGCTATATGTGTATAGAATGAACAAATCTAGATATGCTTGGTGTCTAAAGTTATTGTTTGTAATATTTTGATTCAAGAATGAATCAATTTAAAACATAAATTATAGAAACAAAGAGATTTCTAGAATTAATATTCAAATATTTATCTTGGATACTAAACTATAAAATAGTGGGGGTGTTGACTATGGTCAAAATCACTATTTTAAAGGGGTAACTATTTTAATCAAACTATGGCTAGCAACAAAGTTTGAATAAAATAATGAAGAGTGTCTAAGTATGCATACATGAGAAAAATGATTCAAATGAATCATTTCTACATCTCAAGGGATGAGACTTAGACTCCCTAAAGAGATTCACAGTTGATGGTAACATATCTTAATACTAGTAACCAAACTAGTATTAGGTTCAATAGGTAATAACAAATCAATCAAGTGAATAGTAGTAGTACTCAAATTTTGTCCCATCTGAGATATGAGTACTAGTGTGTTACCAAAATGAGGGTTAAAACCGAAAAGTTTTTTAATAGAAATCGGTCTTGAAAAGACAAGTATTTTAGGGTAACAAAATACTGTAAAAGTTCTACCTATATAGACCTAGGGGTAGTGCCGCCCCTCATGAGAATTGAGAGTCATTCTCAAGAAAAGTCTATGAATGGAATGTGCACATGGCCATTAACGGTGCAAAAACGAGACAATGAGGTCTCAAGTGAACATAGCAAAGGAGTGTGTGTTATCACCAATTTGTTATCAAGGGATAGTGGTTCAATGCTTCGAAAACCAAAATTTCAACAAATTTTGTGATAGTTACACTAAGGTAAAATTCAAGTCGAAAGACATTTTACTTTATGCACCAATGCAAATGTTTTTATAGAGAGTAGTTATTTAATCAAGTGGGGGAATATTATATTTTAATATAATGCTTTGATTGATTAAATAAGTGTTACAAAAAGTGATTATTTAATATAAGTGGGGGAATGTTATATTATTTTAAATAATATAATGTTAGATTAAATAATGTGACATAATGTGATTTGTCACACCTTGTAACATATTATTGAGAGTCACAAAAATTAGATACATGTGTGTGGCAAATGTGACATATTTTGGAGTTACAAAAAAATAAACTTGTAACTCTCAAATATTACCCAATAATGTGTAGATATGATATTACACATTTTGATTTGAATTTCTCAAAAGCCATAAGAGATATGGCTGTTAGAGATGTGATTTTAACTCCCATAATGTGTATGGAAGTTACAAAATCAAGTGGGAATGAATTTGGAACGTTTTGGCAAATTTGGAAAATTGGTTTTTGAAAAAATGTCTTAGGCCGCTGCCTATGTTTTTCAGGCCGCGGCCCAAGAGGCAAAAAACATCGTGGGCCGCGGCTCATGTTTTTTTGGGCGCGACCTGAGCGACTGAAAACATTTTCCAAACTTCAGTTTTATCCAATTTTGAACGTTTCCAAGAGCCAAGTAACTCCCAAATCTCTATTTTAATTCCATAAACATTCAATTAATCATTGGTAACAGCCATGGGGGTTGGTGGAATTTGAAATTCAAAGAGTGTCTCAAAACTCTATAAATAGGAGCCTAATGCTCACTTGTAAGACACACAATTTTCTATCCACAAAGCACTTGGCTGGAAAATACACCATAGAGGCTAGATAATTCCAAAGAGCTATTTCCTAGGGAGATCCCTTAGTGCTTAGAGAATAGGGGGAAATAAGATTTTGGACAAAGGTCTTGAACCTTGTTCAAGTTGGTGATCCCCACTACTTTACACTTTGGTTGTGTGAGAGTTTGTGTTCTTTTTATTGTTCTTTTCATTCTTTTGATCTTGTTGTTCTTATTTACTTGTATTATTATTGTTTTGAGTTTGTAATCTTCTTCTTCTTCTACATCTTTCTATTTACTTGTATTTTGAGCAATTGAGTTGTAATATTTCTTTAATCAATATTATCTTGTCCATTGTATTTTTGCATAGAGTTGTATTTGGTTTATCCATATTTCCATTGAGTATAAAATAATTTTTCCTAACACTAATAACATACCATTTGAAATTCGAAGGCAGAATGCCGGGAAACCACTAGATCTTCAGCTTGATCCTAGGACAGACAAAGTGGTTGGCTTAGAGGACCAAGCTTTTGTCCACGAGATAGGCCTCCAAGTCACCTCGTTGCTGCCATGACATTACTTGGATTTTGCTGATGTACCTCAACAATTTAAGGAGCAAGTCGTACAAAAGATGAAGGTAAAAATTTAGAACAAGTCTTGTGGTATAAATATTTTATTAAAATCATTTACAAACTAAACTAACGTGTTATTTTTTTAATGTAGCATTTTTATAATGTTGATGGTCATCCAAAACCCGAGAGATTTATGAAAACTATCTACACAGAGATGCACAAAAG
Organism: Humulus lupulus; assembly: GCF_963169125.1. Classification (NCBI taxonomy): domain Eukaryota; kingdom Viridiplantae; phylum Streptophyta; class Magnoliopsida; order Rosales; family Cannabaceae; genus Humulus; species Humulus lupulus. The sequence continues at coordinate 222,768,631 of NC_084796.1, forward strand.
ATATTCTGAGAGAAAGAACATCAGACATACTCACTTCAAAAAATATTACTCTAAGCCGAAAGATTTGGAGAGTGTTCTCATTGCCCCACCTGACCATTGCACCAAGGAGAGTTGGAAATATATTGTTCAGTTGTTTTTTAGCACAAAATTTATTGCACGATCCAACCAAAACAGAAAAGAAATGATGTATACATCGACGCAAGGCACAAAATCGTTGGCAGCTAAGCGTCACCGATTTGTTTGTAAAAATATTAATTTAATTTAACAAAATTTTACATTCTAACTTCATATCTCTACATTTGTATAGGCGAACCCTGATGAACATGTTATTGATACTTGGAAAGATAGCCATTTGAGAAAATCTACAAAAGTTTTTGTCAACGACGCAGCTCGAGAAACTTTTGTGTTATTATTTTCATTAAACTATGTTACTGTTGTGTTTCTAACACTTTTTATGAACAGGAAAAAATGACGGAAGAGCTTGAGAGGGCACGACTTCAAAGCCAGTCTCAAGGACCTATGGAGGGATCTGAAACTGGATTTGCTGCTGATTCCTCGTCAATCGATCAGTACGAGATTATGAGCAAAGTACTTGGGGAGAGGTCTGACTTTCAAAGAGGAGTAGGTTACAGCAAAGGCGAAGGGAAAAAAATCAGCTTCCAGCTCCACAAGTCAAAGTCAATCACAAGCCCAACCTGCTCATACGCCTCAAGAAGACATGACTACTATGGCGGAGATGATGAAGTCAATGCGTGAAGAGATCCGGATGTTGAAATCTCAACAAGGTCCATCTGGTAATCCTCAACATACCAGTACAGAAACTGAGTCGCGGTTTGACAGCCTTCCGCAACGATATTTACCATCACAACCTGAAGGTGTTATATCTTCTCAAAGTCCACCTCCTTGGTCGATGCCACAACAACAACAACATTTTCATCCACCTCAACAGAATTATCCAAACATGTATGGACGTTCCTCCCAGTCCCCTCCTTTTATTACCCCGACGTCCCTATAGGATCTCAGACGTCACATCCTAGGCGTCGTGACTTTGGAGATTCATCGCAGCAGCAACAACCACAGCAAATATATGGTCAATTGTGAGTTCGTCGCAGCAGCAGATGTATGGTCAGTTTGAGAGTTTATTGCATCAGTCTCCCTCGACGCGACCACATACTCGACAATTTGGATCATCTTCGCAGCAACACTCTCCACAAGCATATTACCCTCCACCACCAGCACCACAGTTTACTTCACCACCATTGCCGTGCCCTAACATTGGTGATCAAGATATTGACCTGAATAATAATGAACATTTTACACCTAGTTGGCTCGATCCAAACAATAATAATTAGTTTATGTTTTTTAATTATATTAAGAAAATTGACATTTTATTATGTTTATTTTATAATTAGTTTATATGTAATTAAAATGAGATAATTGATATTTTTATTATGTTAATTTTATGATTAATAATAATGCTATTTTGTTTGATTAATATTAATTGTGTTATTAATTTTAATTTATGTTAAATATTATTATCTTTAAATAAGTATTATATGTATATTTATTATGAAATAAAATCAAACAAATCATTATATTTTAATATTATTAATTTATTACCGGCAGATTAATAGAGGCGAGATCCGTTGGTATTAAATGTGGTAAACGAGGTTGACTATGGTATTTTACACCGGTGGAGTCCCGCCTTTATTAATCTGCCGGTATTAATATATAATACCGACGGGGACCGACGGACTTCTGCCGGTAATATTCATTACCGGCGGAAACCTCCGCCGGTAATACTACCTTTTGTTGTTGTGATACCAATAGTTACCTACCTTATAATAAATAAATAAATTTGAGATTATATTAAATAGATTTTGCCCCGTGACAACTATACAACACAACAGGGCATATTTTGAAATTATGATGAAAATATACTATTTCATTGATTTACTAAATTTAAATTTCTAAATTATTTCTTAGTTTTACTATTTTTTCTGTAATAATAATTGATTTATCTCTTTAGTCTAACTTGCTTATAAAATATATATATATATATATATATATATTTGTGTGTTTAATTATCTTTATGTAATGGGGTGCTTTATTTTTTATTTTTCTCATTAATAGATTATATGAAGTTGTTCCATTTCCTCTAGTGGGTTGTTCTAATTTCTTTCTTTTATCAGTTTTATGGTGGCAACTCTTATAGATAGTCGTTTTTTCAAAATAAAAATCTATTAGGTTATGGGTCATTGTGTTTGTTTTTTCATTGTATTTTAAATAATTTAAAAAAAAAAAAAAAAAAGTAAATCAACATTTGTAATCAACTCTAAAAAACAAGAGCAGTTAAATTGATGTGGTAATATCTAATAGGTCAGATAGAGAATAAAAATACAGATTAAAATACTCATTTTTAACAGCAAATTTGAATCCATAAAAAACACATCGTAAAAGAGATCCCAATATTCCCAGCTATTGGGTTCAATCTTTCAATAACCAAAAATTTAATGTCATATGTCACAGTCAATATGGTGCATTTTGACTATTTCTTTAGATATAATTTTAGTCTCACCACAATCGTATACTTTATTGTTTGATCATATTATTTAATGGCCATGAACATCCACGGCCCACCCACCACTTTTATAAGTTATTATAACATTTCCCACATTTGTAATTATTTTTGTTCTTACTCTATCCCTTTCATTTTCTGGATTTTTCAGATTTTTTATATGAATTATTTTCCAAAAGTTTTCCACTTTCTTCTCTTTCTCTCTTCCATAATTAGTCATTAATTTATTTGGCTACCAATTAGTTTAGTAAGAGCCATTGATCTATTGTTATTGCAATTATAATTGATTTAACATATTTAACATGAAAAAGAAATCAATATTGTCAATTGTTTCATCACAAACACAATCTATATATTTTTTAATTGTTAGGTTAGCTCTAGTCATTAGACAATTATGTCATTAATAGTCCATGACACTTTGTCTTGAACATTATTCACATTGGAACAATCAACTTCAATCTAACTTAATTTATAATTATTTATCCAATTAATGTGAGTACTGTGTCCACTTTAACAGTACTTATTTTCACTAGGACACATAAAGAAAAAGAAAATATTGCATATACAACACTACAAATATACTAGGAGTATAGTAAGAGGCACTACACCACCAAACAAGAGAAATAGCTATTAGGGGTGTTTATTATGAGATTTGAGTTTGTAGGATTAGAGTTTGAGATGATTTAGATTAAGAAAATGTGAAACTCAAGTGTTTCAATGGGTTAAGATTACTCTCAAATCAAGTTAAAAATTGAGACCCACTTTGAAATATAAACCTCCAAACCATTAAAAATAAATTTACCAAATATGAGATAGATTTAACATTATTATTCTCATTCCCACCAAACCAAACTCTCATATCAAACACTCCCTTAGTGTAATTTAGCATTTGACCCCACGTATTTTAAATGTCGGGCCCGAAACTAAATTACACCAATCAATATTAGGTGATGTTGGATGTTGTGGGCGACTTATAAAAAAAATGGGTTGGTATTTAAGTAAAGATTTAGTATTATTACTATAAAAAAATTTGCTTTATTATTATTACCACATGTTAGAGAATATATTATATTTTACTCAATGGAAATGGTAAAACCAAAATACAACTCTAACCAAAATAATACAAAAGTCAAGATGATAGAAAGAACAAGTGTTACAACTCTATTGCTCAAAATACAAGTAAATAGAAAGATGTAGAAGAAGAAGATTACAAACTCAAAACAATGATAATATAAGTAAATAAGAACAAGAAGAACAATAGAATGAAAAGAGCAATGAAAAACATAAACTCTCACACAACCAAAGTGTAAAATAGTGGGATCACTAACTTGACACAAGGTTCAAAACCTTTGTCCAAAAGTTTATTTCCTCCTATTCTCTAAGCACTAAGGGATCTCTCAAGGAAATAGCTCTCTAGAATTATCAAGCCTCTATGGTGTATTTTCCAGCCAAGTGCTTTGTAGATAGAAAATGGTGTGTCATACAAGTGAGCATTAGACTCCTATTTATAGAGTTTGAGATAACCTTTGAGTTTCAAATTCCACCAACCCCATGGCTGTTACCAATGTTTAATTGAATGTTTATGGAATTAAAATGGAGATTTTGGAGTAACTTGAGATGTTAGAACTGTTCAAATTGGAAAAAATTGAAAAAACAAAATGGTTGTCAACCTCATTGGCCGCGCCCAGGACTATTAGTGGCCACGACCACTGGCCTCTGTCCCCCAGGCCGCGGCCAGGGAATGTCAGTGGCCGCGGCCACGGGCTATTTTTAGCACAAAATGTCATTTTTCCAAAACGTCTCAAATCATTTCTCATATGATTTTGTAACCTTCAAACACCTAATGGAAGTTAAAAATATATCTCCAACAACCATATTTCATAATGAGTTTGTATAATCCAATCTCAAATGTGTAACATACAATCTACACATTATTGGGTGATATTTGAGAGTTACAAATTTGTAACTGATTTTGTGACTCTCAATAATATATTATAAGATACGACAATTCATATTTTGTCACATTATTTAATCTAACATTATATTATATGAAATAATATAACACCACAAATATATTTATTGCATAATATTAATAATTATTTTCTTTTTCATATTAAGGAAAGGAAATTTGAACTTCGAATTTCTTACTTGTGATAAGGATTGTAATATCATTATCCTATGTCTACTAACACATAATATAAATAATTTAATTAATTTGTGAATATAATTATACAAACAATGTATATAATTTATAATGTCACTACAAAAAAGAAGGATTTTAGCGACGACACTTTTACCTAAATAAATTAGTATATAAATAAATTAAGTTAATAATATTAATAATAAATCAAACTAAATATATATACCTGAATAGTCGTGCAAATGCATAAGGAGAAGGGAGGAGTCGTATCCGATAGAGCTCGGAAGAGCCGCAGATGGCTGAACCAAATGACCTTGCTGCCCAAGAAGAACAAGATGATTGAGGAAGAAGAAGAAGAAGAAGTAACTGAGAAAAAAAAATTAAAAATAAGAGATGAGGGAGGGAGAATATACCTTACGTTAACTGAGGGAGGGAGAAAAGGGAGTGGGAGCTGAACACTGGTTTCCGATTTGGTGGGGTTTCAGCGTTTGGGTTTGGGTCTCTCCGTTTAGGGTTTGGGGGTTTCTATGTTTGGTGTTTGGGTCTGAAAGTGAAGGGAGAGAGACAAAAAGTGAGAGACAGAGAGGGAAATGAAAAAATTTGGGGGGTTGGTTTCACGCGAAACGAGAGGACAACTGTGCCACGTGTCTGAAATAACCTCTAGTGACGACTTATTCCATGCTGTCGCTAGAGGTGTAGTCACTAGAGACTGTTATTTTTGTAGAGTGTGTCAAAAAATTGTCCTGAATATGAATTATAAATTCTAACTCATTATATTCTTAGATTTTTTTTCTGGCTGATATAGGCTGGGAAGAAAGGACCATAAACTTTCCAATAAATGTTCTTATAAATTATTTGCAAGCACACACTCATGTTAGCGTATCCGTGATCCATTGGACTATTTTTGGTGAGTTATGTTCTTCAGCACATAAAACTTTTTTTTTTTTACTTCCAGCACACAAGACAATCTTATTTTTCTCGTCTATTAAAAAAATTAAATTGTTTATGATTAAGACATTCATAAATGTTTGGTATGTGCTATTGTTTGTATGAAAATAAGATATTGTACTTTTCTTTGTAACGGATTTGTTTTTACATAAAATACTTATTTTTTATAAAAGAAATTACATTTTCACAGTGATATCTTTTTTTTTTAATTTGATAGTTTTAAGGAAATTTTTACATTTTTAAGGTTTTGTATTTTTTTGTTGTTGTTGTTGTTGTTTTCAAGCTATTTTAATAAGTTTTTTTTATTATTATTTGATGTTCAGTTCATCTCATATATATTGTTTTTTGTATTTTTTTAAAGTTTATTTCTGATTGATACAGTGAATTATTTTTCAGTTGTTTACAAGTTATTTTTTTGTTGTTTTTCTTAAGACCGTATTCGTTAAAACTTGAGTACGTATTTTTAAAGGAAAAAAAATTAAGAAAAGTAAAAGAATATGTATTTAAAAAAAAAACCCTTAAATATTTTATACAATTAAAAATAAAATATGAAGTGAGTTTTACATCTTTTTAATGTAAAACCTAATGACAGAGCATTCCAGTCCTTCTATTTTTTTTTAATATATATCTTTTTATCATATATTTATTAAAAAAATATTATAAATATATGTAAACAATGTATATAAGTATTCTCTAAATTTTTTTAAAAAATTCGTCTATATGTTAGTTTGGCTCTGTCACTGGTAAAACTTATTTGAAAAGGTGATAACAAGATTAGCTTCTTGCTTCTTCTTTTTTGGGTACAAAAATCTAATGTGCATATTATACAAAGAGCCTAAATAATAATATCAATGATTGAACCAATAAAAATAAGATTTAAAAAATTAGTCAAGTTTTGCGAAAAGAGATTTATAAATTATAATAACATTGGATTTTTTTTTATATTTGTTTCTATTTCCGTGACGTGCGTACATAAAATAGTATTACAAGAACAAACGTGAGAACGTAACGTATAACATTATATATTGAAATAAAGAAAAATAAACACATAATATATTTAATAAATAATAACAGAACAACAGTATTTATGTAGAATATAAATGCCATAATATTGTTTTCAATAGTTACATAAAACTAGAAACTAGTTAAAATATTATAAATTTTAATAACGGACCATTTATTTATTCGACACTCAAAAGTAAATATTTAACTTAATTGAAGATAGAATAATAAATAAACAAATATCTTTTATATTCAATGTTGATGGTTGCATATGCAATTTATACGTAAGGACCACCAATGAATTTGACTCTCCAAGCAATCACTTCTAACCACGTACCTCATTTTGGTCATCCATATCCAAAATTCTTCTTGCCAATATAGTGTTAGATTATTATTATTATTATTATTATTTATCAATCTTAAGATTTTTCTTCCTAAACAGTTTATATATATTTTGAGAAAAGATCCGTATATTAAAAAACAAAATCAGGTGAACATAACATCCGATGACATAACTTTGTCCAAAGATATTCACCTCTAGAATTACTAACAGAAGTAACAACTCATGTGCTACTCTATTGGCAACATGCGAATAGAGGGACAAGAATCACCACCTACAACACTCAACAAATAAACATCAACCACAACAAAACTAAAACAACTAGCACGTGTCCTTTAGCAAGCCATGCAACCATTATAGTAGAATCACATTGAGCTACTTGAATATATTATCCCAAGATAAAATGCAACTCGTAGGCCCTGTCGTAATGCCAACAACTCAACGACATTAATAAAAAAATTCCAGCAACCAGGGCTGCCCAAACAAAACCCTCATCACCTCTAATCATTCCACCCACTCTAATAAAAGAATCCCCACTCAGCCAAGCGTGAGGAGCAGTGGCAACATGAATTAGAAGAGAACCCAACAGACCCCGCCGATGCAATCCTTAAAATTCCTCTAGAGCATTTCGAGCTAACACGTCCACACAATCAATCCTAGACATAGCCCCACCAAACAAAACAACATTCTTATCGCCTCAAATCCACCATAAAGTAACATCAACCAACTAAAACGTAGACTCATCACAATTATAAAATAAGAACACCAATACGTCAGCCAAGGAACCTAGAGACTACGACTTAAGCAACTGCAAAACACTCATACTGCAACGTCCTACTAATCTAAGATCACGACATTGTGTGTTTAAAATAGTGCTTAATTCGATAAGTGAGTCACTTAGACTCAAAAGTGTAATTAAAATTGAACGATGGTTTAGGTACCAAAAATTTTCGTCAATAAAATTAAACTTTTCATCAAATTATTTGAATATATACATGGGATCCCAAAAGTTTATAAACAAGATATAGTTAATTAAACATTACAAAAATAATCGACCTAAGTGTTGATCACAAATTGGCCAACGACACAAAGTCAAATAAATGATATAAAGTAAGAATTGAACTTAAGATTAATAAACGACAAACAAAATTATAGTGGTTCGGCCCTTCTACTCGGTAATGACCTACGTCTACGTACTCTTATTTATGTAAATTCCCAAAACCTGCGATCAAATGACTAAAGTCAACCAAGTTTCACAAGCTAAGAGAGATGATACAAGAAGATGTATAAGAATACTAGATTCTTAGAATTCTCCGAAAGTAAAGAATTATAGCCTCTAGAATAATGAATCCTTGGGTATCTATTTATAGACTCAATGACGCACACAGATGGGCCTTGGGCCTTGCGTAACTTGGGTATCTATAATAATAAAATAATATGTAAATAATGCACTTTACATTTGAAATAACAGATATTCCACAAATATCTATACATTTAGTTAATTTTGAGCTTTAACTATGTTCCATTGATAGCATGTTTTTTTCTCCTGGCTGGTTGTGGGTCGACCAATTTTCCATAAATGACTTGTCATGTGCCTTTCACATGCCTTATGTTTATGCCACGTCATCATGATAATTTTTAGGGAAATATTTTCCTCCCAAGTTTATTATGATGCGATCAACATGAAATAAACTTACTCGACCATAATCATCGACCTGTCATGCCCAACCGTACTTTTAATGCCTCGAAAAGGTAAATAATCATGATTTTACGATTTCCAAGGAAGGATTTGACGACTTTGCGTTTTCCAATGCTCCAAATCCCTATTTTCACTCATGACTTTTCAACTACAACTATCAGTATAAATATGCTTCTTCCTTTTCCTTCATTTTTTACCTCAACTTTCTCTCTTTTCATGAACTTCAAAGTTTCAAGCACTCTCCCAAGCAATTCGAGAGGAATTTTCAAGCATTTCCAAGCAGTTTCAACGACATTTCTTCAACAATTCACTTCAAGTAAGTTTTTGACATACTCCCTTCTATTTTTTGGTAATTTTCTTGCATCTTGACTAGAAATAATCTCTTTTTCGTAACTGTCATATTGAAGTTCATGGTATGTTCTTGAGGATAATCAGTTATAGGTAGGAATGTGTATGATTTTGGGTTTAAATGAGTGTTTTAGGTAATATTTAGGAGTGTAAAGACATTTAGGAAGGCTTTATCATGGTATAATTACTAATTTTGGGTCTGAAATCGAAGTAAAAATATGATATTTAGGTCTTGGAAGAAATCTCGGTTTTTCCGCCTGTAACGAAGGCGAAAAGTTTTCTTGAAAAAAAAATTCATTTTCACTTTTTGATATGTTACATTCACTGCTCGCATACTAGAATTTCTTTGCTGTTAAATACTATTGGTCGACTAAAGACTGAATTATTTTCCACGAGCAATATTTATTTTTCTTAGTCCTTACTTTATTGGTCGTAGATTCTCACTTCCCCTTCTTCTTCTCAGATATTCATGCACGAACCCTGGGAGGTGAGAGGCCAATAGACGAAGATCTCATAACTTTACTGTCGTAGACTCCGAGCAACCTACTTTGTTCATGTAACAAGCTCCACCATAGCCAATACCACCGACCAGTTATCCCAAACCAAATCCTTCTTCTAACCGAACCAGAAGAAATTCACAAAGAGCCAAACCACCCATGGCTCGTGTAAAGCATGTGGCCCAGGGAAAGAAAAAGATCCCCGATCCTCACATTGGTCAGCACACGACATATGTGGAGGGTCCTTCGACCATCCGTCAACCCCTAAGAACCGAGCAGCCTCTTGAGTTGCTCCTTACCCATGCCCTTGTAAAAGAGGGCATAAAAAAGGATGTACCCTCGTACATTGCCTCTCCTAGTGTCATATCGAGCAAGATGGTGGCCAAATATTTTAAGAAGTATGACCTTTCTAGGATTACTTTATACAAGCCAACACCCGACCAAAGGGAAAACGTGCCTAGTGGCGCTTACAGCACCTGGTCGAGGTACCATATCGAGGCAAGGGCAACTTTGCCTCGACACAATTTTTTCTGAGGGGTGGCGAATTATTTTGACATTGCTCCATTCCAAATAACCCCAAACGGGTACAGAGTATTGTATGCACTCTATATTCTTTACCATCATAAAAAATGGCCTGAGCCCACTCTGCACGAGATAAACTACTTGTTCGATCTCAAACCCAACCCTAACCAAAATAATACGGGGTTCTTCCATTTCTGCCATCAAATAATCTGCCAGCACATTCCTGAACGATATAACCTACAAGTTCTATGTGGGTAGTTACTTCCAAGAGTATTTCCTCACCACCGATCTCATCGCGGACAACTTGTCTTTCACCTGATGAGGTAATTTTTTCTTCCAAAATTTGTTCAAAGTTTCAGTCATTTCGTTCTTCTTTGTCTTAGTCTGTTTTGTCGAATATAGGCCCATGGTTCCGACCAGAGCCTACCCAAGGAATGGTAGAGAGGGTCGTGGCCCTGGCCAGGAAGACCTCTGTTAAGAAGAGTGTCAAGGAGTTGGTAATCAAAAATAATCCAAGGCTAGTCAGCATTTTGAAGCCTCATCAAGATGTGAGGGAATCGACTATTGGGAGTGCCACAGGAGAAGGCACTGAGGAGAAAATTTCTTCCGACTAGCCACAAGATGTCTCCCAAGCCCCCAGGCGTTGATCGGTAGGGGTCAATATTAGGGAGCCAAGCTCCAATCCCTGACCAGAACCAATTCCTCCTTCCCACAGGAAGGGGAAACAAAAACTACCCGAGTACCCTGGTCGGGTATATGAGTCGTTTGAGGACAGAAATGGTATGGATTTCACAACTCTTTTAAATATGTTGCTCATTCCTAATAGTCTGTTCGATAGGAATGGAAACTTTATTTTTCCCACAAGTAGCTTTAATTCAGATTTCTTTGAGGATGATAATGTTTGTAGCAGTAGTAACTTAGATAACATAGCGACGAATAACTGTAGTTCGGGTATAATACTTAGAATTTTTTCTTGTTGATCTTTATGAATTCTTATGGACACATTAACTAATCTCTTCGCCCCTTTTTCAGTCATGCAAGCCAACAACGCCTTTGACATCTACACTTCGGGGGGCAAAACTGCTAGCTCAAGAAAGTCGAGCAAGAGAGAAGCCAGTGGTACCAGTGGGGCACTTCCGAGTAAGAAGTCTCGATCAACAAAAACTCATCTTCCTTCAAAGACCACTACTCCTCCTCCCTTTCCTCAACCTAAATCTTCCACCAAGCATGTAGGAGATCCCTCTGTAAACGAGATGCTCATCAACACCTCCAGCTCCACCATAGACAAGCTGCAAAAAGTGGCCAAGCATTGACTCAGCAAAGAGGCTTTCGCCTCTCTTCCTTTGCTGAAAACTGACGTAGCAAATAAGCAAAGAGGTTATTGCTAGCGGTTTCAACGACATGCTCGACGTAAGTCTTTTTTCTAATTTTTTTTGTTTTTCTGGTCAATACTATTGTCTTTTCTTTCACTAATCACTTTAATTTTTATACTGCTCGCAGTCCATCCTAATTATGAATAACGGGTGGCATCGTGTTGAAGAAGGCTGCTCCAAATTTGCTGAGGAGCAAGAATTAGTAGAGGACTAGATCAAGGCTCTCAATGGGATTTGTGCCCTTAAAGCATAATTCTGTATGAACGATTACTGTTAATTAAATAAAGTTAATATTTTGCACTAATATTTGTATTTAATTATACATGTCATTTATCATGAAGATCTAATATTGTTGATGTAGTCTTGAATTAAGTGTATGTATAATGATTTATATAATATAAAAATTGTCCATAATTGCTAAATAAAGTGGGAGCTTTATTTAATAAAGATTATGAGTACGATCTATTTTCTGTTTATGACATAACAGTTTATCCAGACTGTTAAGTGTAGCGACACAGAGAGATAGATGTACCATATACAATATAGATTGTATTGGACTGGGACAAGATGAAAGAAAGAACTTCTGATAATCTCTGTTAAAATATAGAAGTTCAAGATTCATCAATCGATGGTAGTTTGAGACTTGACCTCAATCCTAAAGTGAGTAATAAACTCCTATTTGTGCTTTTAAGACTTTTGACTTATCGGGTAAGGTTCAATATTCCTACGATCGAATTCCTGATATCTTGGAGTCATAGAACTACAAGTGGCTAGGAACATACTTCATAGATATGGAATTCGCTCCTTAATTAAATGAAAGCATATTAGTTGTTCCTTTTAGTGTTGATTCAAGGCTTGAACATAGAGCGCTCAAATTCTGTTAGAGAGCAGAATAATGTTCATTAGAGGATCAATGGAACTAATTGATAAAGACATAATTAAAGAGGTTAACGAACATCAAGACCTAGCATTAATTATAAACAACTAGCAGAGGGTCATAACTCATGTAATGACTAAATCAATGGACGACTTTATAGTTGTAACTTATAATAATATAAAACTGTAGTTTTGAGAGTTCAACTATGAATTTTCTAGTGGAATAATTCTTAGTTAATATATTAATTAATGGAACTAAGAATTAGTGAAATTAATTAAATTATTGGAGTTTAGAACTACAGTTCCATAGTGTCCCCATACTAGCTCGATGACACAGAGGTAGGATTTCAGTATTAAAAGGAAATAATAAAGTAATATTTTTAATCTCACAAATTAATATTATTTGTGAAATAAATAATATTTAATGGCAAGTAAAATTATATTAATAATTTTGTGAAATCAATTTTTATTGAAAATTAATTTAATCATATTTAATTTTATAGTATAATTGTATACTACATAAATTAATATGATAAAAGACCCAACAAATAGCATTTTATAGAGATAAAATACCACAGGGCCAAAAGCCCTGTAGTTGGCACCAAGCACAGTCAAAATGGAATGTGGCCCACGCAGAGATCCAATGTGATTAGAGCTAGGTTTTCTTTTGATTGTTATATTAATATAACATAACATCATGAGAAAGAGACATCATATGCAATTTCACGTTATTTTGCCAAGAGAGAAAATAGAGACTTTGTTCTCTCTGTGTTGTGAGAAGAAAACTCTCTCATGTGTTGAGATTCAAAAGTGTGTTCTTGTGTATCCTACCAAATAGCATAGACATCCACCTATCTCATTCTCTTTGTGCGAGCTATAGTATGGAAGATAGTGGGTTAGGAGGCTAAGACGCTATTTGATCAACATGTGTTCTACATCTAGAAAAGGTATTTATAAGTTTCTATTTAATTCAGATTCATGCGTATGAGAAAGATCTCATTCTAGTTATGGTTACTAGAGTGATTCGTTCTTATGTTTTAATAATAGTTATTATTACATTAGAATATTATCCCATGCTTCTGCTGCACTGTCAATCACATGATAAAAAATAAACGGTTTCAAGGCACAACCTATACATGCTTCTACATGTTATGGAAGAACAATCAAGGTGAAAATTTTGATTATCTTCTCGAACAGATAAGGGAGTCTGAGCTTATTTGATGTGCTACTCGATTGGAGGAGGAAAAGAATGCCCCTGCATATTCTGAGATTTCTCTGGCCACGGGGATCGATGGAGAGAAGGCGGATGGAGCGACCGTCGACCAAGAGCCTCATCAAGACCCTCCTGCTCAGTGAATTTATTTCTTTCCTTTTATTTTCTAATTATAACACTCGAACAACCTATTTGTGGTGTTGAAACCATTTACTACCCAAGACAGTTTTACTTTTATGCTAGTTTTTTAATTACATCCGAGCAGTACTACTCGTGGTGTAAATACATCTCTATTTTGACATTATAATTGTTATTATAGCATCTGCTTGCATGACCGAACTCATCATAACAGTTTATATTTTTGTGCAAACTCTAAAAAAATTTGAAAAATATTCTAAGTGTTGTTGCATTCTTTCCCTTATTTTGCTCATGTGTTTAAATATTTTTATATGCTTTGCTTGCCTTAGTATCTTATATGCCCCCCCAAGTGGTTGAGTAGCTTAAGGTTCTCGGGCACTTGCCGTAGACCAATATCTGTTTGAACATTACTGCTCTCGCACTTATAAATAACTATAAAAATATAGCAAAACAACACACATAATAATAAAATACTTGTAAAAAATACAATAACTGGCAAGAATAACTGGCTGCGCACAATTCCTTTTATTTCTCGTTAAAAAATGGAAATATTCGTGTTTGTAGGAGTAATCAAACGATCTTATACTTATATGCGACCAACCAAACAACTGGCCAGCCTTTGTTCAAAAACTTGTAAAAATAAAAACTAATTAATACAACCCATTCTTTAAAAAAGAAATGTTCATTGATAATACTTGCACATGTTTTCTCCATTCCAATAGCGGGGAATGAGATCTCTGTTTAAGCGAGCAAGTTTATACATTCCTTGTTGAAAAATTTATTCAATTTGATATGGACCTCCCCAGTTTAGCCCAAGGACTCCTGCAACTTGGTTGTGAGTATTGAGGAAAAATCTTCTAAGTACCAAGTCTCCTAAAGAAAACTTTCTCTCATGTACTTTAGAGTTAAACTATCGAGTGACCTTTAGTTGATGAGCTGCTACTCATAGCTGAGCTTTTTCTCTTCATTCTTCTATCAGGTCTAATGACTCCATCAACAACTGGTGATTAGTATTCTGGTCATGTGTGAGGGTGGATCTAACTCAACTGGTAGTATGGCTTTATACCCATATGCTAGAGAAAATAGTGAATGACCTGTCGTTGTTCGGTGTGTTATTCTATACAACCAAAAGACTTCGGGTAATTCTTCTGACCATTCTCCCTTTGCCTGTTTTTGTCTTTTCTTCAGGGTGTCCTTTATTGTTTTATCCACAGCTTCGACTTGTCCATTTTCTTGCGGATGGGCTACTGATGAGAAGATTTTTGTAACAACCCAAATTTACTAATATGGCTTAAGGGCCTTGATTAGTGTGCCGGGAGGGCATACTGGATTATATGTGATTTAATGATTAAAAGCATGTTATATGATTGCTTGGATATCTGTGATGCATGACTATGTGTATTAGTACGCATGTAGGCCCTGATTAGGTTAGAAGGGCATATTCGTAATTTTGGCCCGTTGAGGGCATAAATATAAATAATTGTGATAAATTGTTGAGACCACATTATTATGTGAATATATTTGTAGTCTGTGACTCGAGGCGATCCTAGTGAGCGGGTTAGCGAAAAAGTCACGCGCGGGGATTTATACCCGACTCGGGGCGAGCCTGGGGGTATTTTTGGGGATTTAGGAAATATGTTTGAGTCTATTTTGATATTGAGGAATATAATTGGTGTTTAGTTAGGTGCTGGGAAGTAAGCGGTAAATATTAGAGACATTCGAGGAATTAGCGGGAATTGGGTGTAATGACTAAAATCCCCTTAGGAGGTTTAAAAGCTTAGTTTTAAATGGGAGGGCAGTTTAGTCTTTTGGTGTTTACAATCAGAGATAAGGGTCATTCTGCTTTATGTCTTAGTGGGATGTGTAGAAAGTGGTAGAAGTCTGAAGAAAAGAAAGGAAAGAAGGAAAAAGGAAATAGAAGTCTCTCTCTCACGGTTTGGGGTTCTTTCTTCAATTCTTGGGGTCTTTTGGAACTAAAATTTTGAGGAGCTCTTGGCTAAGGCTATGCACTTGAGACCTTGATCGAGTTTGAGAATTTAGCAGGGAGTAGGCATCCAACTGAGGTAAGTTTCTAGGTTCTGCTCTTGTGTTTCTGGTTTTGGCTGAGATGATTTTCTGACTTGAGTTTTGGATGGAAACAAGGGGGATAAGCTTGAGGAAGTGAAGGGATTGAGGCTGAAAGGACGCTAGGGATAATCTAGGTTGAGAATCTCCATTGAAGGTATGGAATTCTAGCTCTAAAGTCCTGAGGTTTTAGTTGTTTTCTGTTGAGTTTTTGAGCTCTAAGCTCAGCCATGGTGATTTTTGAATTTTGGGGTGCATGTGATTGAATTTCATATGGTTAGGTAATTTGGGGTGAGTTGGAGATGTTGGTAGGCTTGCTTTGATGTTTGGTTAAAGTTTGGAAGAGTTTTGGAAAGGTTTGGCTTGGGGAAAATTGAAGGAAGAAAAAACAGGGTTGGCTATGCTATGACTAGCACTGTAGCGCTAGCCTTTGGGCGCTATAGCGCTAGGCCTTGTGGTCTGGGGCGTTTTTGGCTCTGGTTGTAGCGCTGTAGCGCCCACTTTAGGGTGCTATAGCGCTACCTTGTTCTCAGAAGGGGATTTTTAGGTTATTTCTTAGGGTTTTTGCCCGGGGGCTCGGGGTTTGATTCCACCACCCCGTTTAGTGGAATTAGGGCTTCTCGAGGGCTCGGGATTTGTCCCAAGGCTAGGTTTTGGATTTGAAGTTTGGTATGGTTCTAACTTTTGATCGTGACTAGGTGTACGCTAGGGATCGGACGGGAACGTGCTTGAGGGTTGAATTGAACAAATCTATCAGAATCTAAAGGTAAGAAACTGCACCCGGTTATGTGTTAATGATGGGACTAAGAGCTCCCTATACATGAATTGTGTCATAGATGGTATTACGCCATGGGACATGAGATAAACGGCCTAAGAGTGCCGGAATCAATATTTGCGCACAGGGCGCGGCTCGGCCACTGGTAGCTGAGGACAGCTTAATATTCACTGAGCTCGGTTTAAGCGGCCCGGAGTCAGTGGGGTAAATAGGGGGTGCAGCCTATGGGCGTCGACCCTGTTTATTATGTGAATTGGTTATAAATTTTTAGTGATGAGTTTGGTATGCTGAATATCTATTTATATGAACACTACGGATTGTTGAGTATATGGCTATGCATTATGAGTTACTTGATTGTTGATTTGCAAATTGATTGCTTAATGATTATGCTCTGTTATCTGGTTTCTTGCTGGGCCTTGGCTCACGGGTGCTGCGTGGTGTAGGTAAAGGCAAGGGCAAAGTGGACCAGTCCTGAGATGGAGAGCTTTGGGGCTGAATGTACATAGTCAGCTGACTGGCCGCCATGACTGAGGAGGGGTACAGGACGAGAAAAACCTGATTGTCTGTTTTGCCCTTAGAGTGGCTTGTAACTATACTTTTATCTTGAAATCTTGTAAAGAGTCTTTTAACGTTACTACTTTTGGGATCCCATGTAAAAATGTTTATTTATAAGAAATGAAACTTTTGAGACCGATATCTTTTAACCCTACTTCAACTATAGTTTTTGTAACACATTTTTAACTAAGTGACTTGATTAGCAAGTCTTGCACATTTGTAAGCACACAGTATAACAGTCTTGGTTATCCAGAGCGTTACAATTTTAGTTATGCCATGTCATTCGTATAAATTGGTGAATAGGTCACTATCGAATTGTGTGCCATTATCTGATATTATTTTCTTTGGAAGTCCATATCGGCACACTATGTTTTTGACGAAAAAATCTATAACGTTCTTGGTCGTGATTGTTACGAGCAGTTCAACTTCTACCCATTTAGTGAAGTATACGTTAGCTACTACTGCATATTTTACACCCTCATTTCCTATTGGCAAAGATCCAATCATGTCTATTCCCCATACTGCAAATGGCCAAGGGCTTTGCATCTATTTCAGCTCGTTTGGAGCTGCTCGAGGTATCTTGGAAATTCGTTGGCACTTGTCGCATTTCTTCACAAATTCTGTTGCATCCTCATTCATCGTAGGCCAGAAGTACCCTCATCATAGAATCATCTTTGAAAAACTTTGCCCCCTAGCATGGTCCCTGCAATACCCTTCGTGTACTTCTCGTAATAGTTCCTTAGCTTTATATTTGGGATAAATCGCAGTAAGGGTATAGAATATTCACATCGATACAAAATTCTATCCACTAGAATAAATTGGTCAGACTGTCTCTGTGATTTCTTCGATTCATTCCTGGCAATATTTCCTGGTTGAGGTATTGGATGATGGGAGTCATCCAAGTATCAACTGCATGTATACCAGGGCGGAGTCATCTACTTGTATGTTGGGGGTTGATAAATGTTTGACCGGTACTATGTTTAGCATATCAGCATCTTTGGAGCTTCCTAACTTGGCCAATGCGTCAGCGTTGAAATTCAGGTCGCGGGTACTTGTTGCAATGTATACTTTTCGAATTGTGCTAACAAGTCTTTTTCTTTGTTTAGATATGCAACCATTTTCAACCCTCTAGCCTGATATTTTCCTAGGATCTGATTAATGACCAGCTGTGAATCACTGTATATCTCTAGTGATTTAATGTTTACATCCTTGGCTAGTCTTAATCTCGCGAGTAGTGCTTCATATTCAGCTTCATTGTTGGAGGCAATAAAGTCAAATCTAAGTGCACAGTGAAACTGATGCCCCTATGGTGTTATAAGAATTAATTCTGCCCTGGAGTTGTGCTCGTTGGAAGACCCGTCAACAAACAACTTCTAGTTGGGAATTTCCACTTGCACTTGTGTTCCTGGCGTCTGCTTGCATGCAGGGAGATTAGTGAATTTAGCTACAAAATCTGCCAATGCTTGGCCCTTTATTGTTGTTCGTGGTAAGCAAGAAATTTCGAACTGTCCTAACTCTACAACCCATTTTAATATTCGACCAGTGGCTTCTGGTTTTTGCAAGACTTGCCGTAATGGCTGGTCGGTGAAAAATATTATGGTGCAAGCTTGAAAATAGTGTCGTAGCTTTCTTGATGCCAGAACCAAGAAGTAAGTTAACTTCTCAATAGTTGGATATCGCGATTCTGCTCCTACTAGCCTCTTACTTATATAATATAGTGCCTTTTGAATGCTATTCTCTTCCCTGATCAAAACAACACTAGCAACATATTTTGTTATTGCTAGGTAGATGTACAAAGTTTCACCTTCGACTGGTTTGGATAAAAGAGGAGATTGGGCCATATGATTCTTGAGTGCTTGAAAGACCTGTTTGCACTTTTTAATCCAGTCAAACTTCTTGTTTCCCCTGAGCATATTAAAAAATGGGACACACTTGTCGATAGATTTTGAGATGAATATGCTCAGGGAAACAATTCTTCATGTTAGACTCTGTACATCTTTAATCTTGGCGGGTGATTTCATGTCAATTAGTGCTTGAATTTTTTCGGGGTTGGCCTCTATTCATCGCGAGATCACTATGAACCCCAAAAATTTCCTTGATCCGACTCCAAAAGAACACTTAGAGGGTTAAGCTTCATTTGATATTCTTTCAAGATGTTAAAGCATTCCTGTAAGTCCTTGACATGCCCACTAGCTTTTTTTTACTTGAACAACATATCATCAACGTACACTTCCATGTTATTGTTGATCTGGTCTTTGAACATGTGATTTACTAGTCGTTGGTAAGTCGCACCAGCATTTTTCAAACCGAAAGGCATTACTTTGTAGCAGTATAGCTCAGTATCTGTTCGAAAGTTGGTGTATTCCTCGTCCGGCGGGTGCATAATTATTTGATTGTAGCCAGAGTATGCATCCATGAACGATAACATTTCATATCCTGATGTAGTGTCGACCAGCTGGTCGATCCTTGGCAGCGAAAAACAATCTTTTGGGCAAGCTTTATTGAGGTACGTAAAAACCACGCAAGTCCTCCATTTACCATTTGGATTTGGGAGTAATATGGGATTGGAGACCCATGATGGATAAAATTCCACCCTAATGAATCTTTTTTCCTTAAGCTTCTCGACCTCTTCTTTTAGTGCTTTGGACCTGTCTTTGTCGAGTAGCCTTCTTTTTTGCTGAACTGGTGGGTGATTTTTGTCAATGTTTAGGACATAACTAATAACTGCTGGGTCGATTCCCACCATGTCTTTATGTGACCAGGAAAATGCTTCTTTATTCTCTCTCAAAAACTCCACTAGTTCTTCTTTTATCGTTGTTTCTAAGTTTTTACTGACTTTCATAACTCTGGTCGTTGTTCCTCTTCTAATTGGATCTCCTCAAGATCCTCCACAGGTCCTACTTCCTCCTCAAAATCCCCAAAGCGAGGATCTATGTCTTTGTCCTCACTTTGGGCAACACCCTATTTGGTGACTTGTTCACCAAATTAGGCATTTGGTTCGTTGATTCCTTGCAACCTTTTCTCTTATTTGCTAGAGTTGTTCAAGGCAATGAGCCCACTCCCCTCTCTGTGCTTCTTTGCCTTTGTAATAGAGAAGTTATAACATTCCCTTTCTGCCCTTTGATTTCCAAACACGCACCCAATTCCTACATCTGATGGGAATTTCATGGCTAGATGCCACATCAAAGTCACTGCTCGTAGCTACCAGGATGGGTCTTCCGATCACAACATTATATGAAAAAGGGCAATCAACTACTATAAAAGTAGTGAGTAATGTCCTGTTCGTAGGTGCAGTTCCTGCTATGACCGGGAGTCTAATCGTCCCTATTGGTGCGAGTCCTTTGCCAGAGAAACCATAGATGGTTTGGCTTCATGGTTATAAATCTTGTACTGATAACTTCATTATTTCAAATGACGATTTTTAAAGTATATTTACTGAGCTTCGTGTGTCCACCAACACTCTTTTCACTATCATGTTGGCGATTTGGATATCCATGACAAGGGGATCTGTGTGGGGGAACCGAACATGTTGCGCGTCAAGCTCAGAGAAAGTTATACAATCCTCCTCTATTCAAGCTTTTTTGGGAGTTTGCTCCTCGGTGGATAACATTTCAACATCTTGCTTGTGACGTAAGGTCTTTGCATACCTCTCTCTTGCCTTACCAATGTCGCCAACTAAGTGTGGTCTGCCACAAATAGTAAGCAAAGTGCCCTCGACCAGGGCTGGCTGAAAAGAGGAGACGAACGTTAGCGTACACGTGCCTACTTGTTGCCTCTGTTAGCTCCTTATTGGGGATTATCCCCTGCTTGTATATTTTTCCTCAAATGTCCTTGTCGTATCGGAAACTCAATCTCATCTTTCAGTAGGTTGCATTCATTTGTATCATGGCCATACTCATTATGGAAGCAACAAAATTTTGTTTTGTCTCTTTTTGAAATGTCCTTCATGATGGAGGTTGGTCACCTAAAAGGAAAGTGGTGTGGTTGGCCTGGTACACCTCTGCTCAACTATCTACTAGGGTCGTATAATTGGTGAACCTTGGTTCATATATGTTCTATTCAGGGCGCTTATTATCAAACGCAGACGACACAGTGTTTGCCCCTTTTCCACCATTTTTATTATTGTTCTAACCACCGTTGTTGGGCTTACTAGAGCCGCTAACAACTTTGGCTGGCTCTTCTTTTTCGTTCTGATCAGCGTTTAGAGCATTTCCTTCATTAGCGATAGCATCCTCTAGCTTGATATATTTGTCTGCTTGGTCCAAAAACTTTTGGGTGGTTTTGGCTCCATTTTTTTAGTAAACTACTCTATAGTGGGGATTGGTGTTGTACCCCAGCTGTAATGGCCATCATCTTTCCTTCATCTCCCATCGTTTTGGCACGAGCAACTGCTCTCATGAACCTTTGAATATACTCTTTGAGAGGCTATCCTTCCTTTTTCCTTATATCAACCATCTGATTTGCTTCTGTTGGATTTATGCGACCAACATAAAATTGTCTTGACGAACATTTCCCATGAAGTTATGCTAGTCGATGGAAACTTAAAATACCACTCCTGAGCAACATCAGATAGAGTGGCAGGGAAAATCCTACATCGAGCATCTTCGGATACCTTTTGAATATCTATCTGTATCTCAAATTGTTTTACATGAGATATTGGATCTTCTCTTCTAGTATAGTTGGGTAGCACATGCATTTTGAACTTACTGGAGATTTCAGCCATGGCAATCCTATTAATGAAAGGAGTGTCTTTCCTCCGATCATAGTCTATGCGAGAAATTTTCTTGTCGACCAGTTGTTGTACTGCCTGGTTCAAAACATCTATTTGGGCCTGGATAGCAGTCAACAACAAGGATATGTTCGTCGTACCTTTCCCTTCGGTTGTTCAGTATATCCCTTAGGTCTTCATCTCTTCATCTTTGCTATGATGCTCCTAGTCGATCAAAGAAATTAGGTTGCTTTGGCTGCCCCCCTGCATTCTGACTTGCTGATCGATTATACATTGGTGAAGGGTCTTGCTGCCCGAACATTTGCGCATCAGGTCGACCAACGTTTCTTCTTGGATTTCTGTTGTATCTGGAATCCCCTTCATTGTAATCATGCCCTTTTTTTAAACTACGACTTGTGAGTGTGCAACCTTATGTAAATACTATCACATTTTCTTCGTCCAAAACTGTCTCGATAAACTGTAGGAGGCCTATGAGGTCTGTGTTTGTCGCTAGGTCCCGGGACATTATTATACTGTGGGGGATCTCTGACCACAAAATCTAAGTTTGGGTGCCTCCTATTTCCTGAGGGAGCATTTCCTGGTCCTCTCCCAGGTAGGACCTGTTCGTCTATTACAAGACGCCTTGGACTTTGGGGCCGCTATTCGTTCCTTTTCTGTCGAGGTGGCTGCTTGCTCACTCGACTAGACCCAGGAGACTGATGTTGCTCGTTATGTCTACCAGAATTCTAGGGCAGTCTTTTAGGTTGGGCAGCTTAATGTTGTTCTGGTTGTGGGTTTGGAGGAGATTGCAGATTTTGAGGTGGTTCCGGTTAAGGGTTTTATGCCGGTCAAATTCCTTGTGCTAATTGTATACCCGCCTCCAAGGCCACAGTTGCATCCCTCTGGCAGCGATCCATCTCGGCTTGCCTATCATTGAGCTCTCGCCTTTGTCTGTCAATTTCCATTTGCTACATGATCATAGTCTCAGCAACATTCTCATGATTAGCCTTCAGTGTGGTTAACTCATCCTGCAACATTCCCATGGATGCTCGTAGGGTTTCAGCATCTAATTCTCGACATTCTTCTTCCAGTTCTACTTGAGGCTCATCTCCAGTCACTCCCGGTGGAAGAGGTGGGTTTTGAGGATTCTCAGACGTCTGATCAGCCTGCTGACCCTGCGTTTTCCTAGTAGACTTAGCCATCTTTTCTTAACTTTAATTTTCTTGAATTCAACTTTCAACGAAAGCACCAAAATGGTTACCCACGAATTGGCCAATGACACTAAGTCAAATAAATGATATAAAGTAAGAACTGAACTTAAGAATAATAAACAATACACAGAATTATAATGGTTTGGCCCTGCTGATCGGTAATGACCTACGTCTAATTGTGTAACGTCCTGGATAATCAAGACCATTACACTGTGTGTTTATAAAGGTGCAAGACTTGCTAATCAGGCCATTTAATTGAAAATGTGACACTAAACCATAACTGAACTAGGGTTAAAAGATTTTGGTCATAAGAGATAAATTTTATTTAAATAAGAGTTTGTTATCACTACTACAAAAAATGTTTTTTAGGACTAGCATTGCGAGTCCTAAAAAAGTATTTAGGACTCGCGGGGCGCGAGTCCTAAAAGAATGTTTGTGAGTCCTAAAAAATCTTGTTAAGTGCCTTTAATTAAGTTTTTAGGACTCGCGTTACGAGTCCTAAAAAATTTGGTTTAGTGCCTTTAAGTAATTTTTTAGGACTCTCTTCGCGAGTCCTAAAATAATGTTTTTAGGACTCGCAATGCGTGTCCTAAAAAATCCAGTTAAGTATCTTTAAATTAAGTTTTTAGGACTCTCTTTGCATGCCCTTAAAAGCTATTTTTTTAAAAAAAAAATGCAGCTACAATTTTCATTTTAATTTAAAAAAATATCCCTTTGAGTGTCCAAAATGTATTAAAAGAAAATACTAAAAAATGCCAAAAAAATTAAAATAAATTTAAATTTCTCATTAATATGTATTGTAAGCTAGCTTATAACATCTTTCAACATTTATCAATAAAAATAAAAAACAACAAATACATAAAAAAAACTCAAACCAACTATAAGTCCTAATACAATCTATATATTTCAATCTGATACTCTATTGATAGATCTTACAAATAATGTCACTCTAAAATTGTTCTAATTTTACATTATTTATAAAAGGACAAACCAAATGGTGTATGAGAAGTGTGTGTGAAGCTTGTCCCCTCAACAAAAAGCATCAAATTGCAATAAATTTAATCTCAGAAGTTCTCCTTAGCTATCCAGTGGCATATACTGCCATTATCCCTCTGGTTTCTGAATCCATGTAAGACTGCAACAAAAATATTCAGAACATCACAAACCAAAACACTTGGCCTACAAGGAATTAAATTTTAAATATATTTATATACATACTGCAATCAAGTACTAAGCCAGTGAAAAATGCACATATGATGAATAAAACATGATGATTTAAAAGCTCCAAGATTCCTAGGCTAAGACCAGGCATATATATAACAAGAATCCTAAGACAAATGTCACAAAATATGTTGTTCAACTTGCGTGCACCATCTGCTAGCAAATGTTATTGACTTCAAAAGAAAACAACTGAAATTCTAACAACAAGATCAGCTTGATATATTTACCCATTGTTCTGTAAGCATATATTTGACAAACCTCAAACAAATTCTAAAAATAAGGGGAATTTTCTCCAAGATTATCTAGCAAAAGAAAATAATATGTATAAAAGCTATAGCATTTAGAAATAATATGAACAAAGCCATCAAACATAATAAGATGACAACAAATAACAAGCCAAATATTCTAGTCTCTAAGTAAATTAGATGATAAGAAGTTATCTTCCAATGATTCCAATGATTCAAATAACAAGCCAACGTTTCCAACAAATCAAATAGCTACATCCACATAAAAAAAACCTTAACTTAGTTAAAAGTCCAATAGTCCATAACCACAAATCACAATAATAGACTAATCTAATACAACACAAATAAATTCTAAGTCCACAACATAATAGAGAAATCACACCAAAAAGTCCAAATAGCATAGTCTAAATATCTAATAAGTCTAAAAGCCAAAATTCAAATTCAAACAAGAAGGTAGAAAATAAAGCCCAAACCAAAATCCAACATTCATGGTGATATCAATTTCCCATGACCACCCGTGCCAAAGACAAAGAAAATTGATACATGAATAAATAATAATGTATGAGATAATATAATATTAAGAGAAATACATAATGTTAATTGAAATACAACTCTAAGAATTAAGTTGCTTGTTACCTTGAAATTAATTTCCCATGAAGAACAAGACACTAATTCAAAACAAGTAAAATAAAGATAGTTCTGATTTTTTTTACTAAAAACACAAGACATTAAATCAAAACATGTAAAATAAAGATAGTTTTGAATTTTTTTTATACTAAAAACAAGACATTAATTCAGAACAAGTAAAATAAAGAGAGTTCATAAAAATACTTTATTAAAATCATGTCAACCTAATCACAAAATACATAATTATTATATCCAATATAAACACAATTTCAGCAACAAAGCTATGGCATGATGAAGTGAGTTCATGAAATATTTTTACTAAAAACAGAGAAGTAATGATCAAGTAACCAATCACAAATTTAAGTAAATGACCCATCAGTGTGACAAATCAAAACAATCAAAGAAAAATGTCACTGCAGCAATGGAAACAATTATTTTTAAGAAGTTGTTGAAACAAAAACAAACCCACCGTGAGCACTAAGCAGAGATAACTTCCAAGAAACTGAAATTAATGAAAATTGATATGATAATTTTCTCACCCACCAAATCTAATCCAAATTAATGTTCACAACTCATAAATCTCAACCACAAGAATAAGTAAATAATATCACCAATTCAAAATATCTAACAGAAACAAAAGAGTTGGAATACAAATCTCTATCTATATCTAAATCCAAGTAACCAACATTTGAGATTTGACAAAACTCAATCCATCCAAAAGATGCAAAACTGAAAACTTAATCAAAATAACACAATAGAGTTATAAACATACACAGATGATAGATTTACAAAAAAAAAAACAAAAAACATAACACACAAGCAATCATTAGATAAAAAACAAACAAGATAAACCAAGATATTTGGACATATACCATTATGAGTAGTAAACCTGTGTGAAGCTTTCAGAGGGTTGACCCCCATCGTTCGTTCGGAGCCACGGTCATCGTCATTCGTCCCACGCCACCGTCGTTTGTCCCGTGGCCCCTCCGTTCAGCCAAAGTCGTGGCCGCTTCGAGCCCCTTCGTTCGGTCCAAGCCGCAACCACTCCAAGCCCCCCCGTTTATCCTGAGCTGTCTTCGTTCCGAGCCCTCCATGCTGCCATGAAGATTGATAGAAGTAGTGTGAGAGAGGGAAAGACATTCATATTTTCTAACAAAAAATAATGCATCAGGGGAGAGAAATAGACTAACCTGGATTTTAGTGGGTTCTCAGATTCCACTGTAATGCCCCAAATTTCCTAATAAGGTTTAGGACCTTGATTAGGAGGCCGGGAGGGCCATACTTGCTTAATTATGTTATTAATTGATAAAATGCATGTATATGTGGGTTATATTATAATATGATGTGAAATGCATGCATGTGAGTCCATATTTCTAATTACAAGGGTGTGATGGTAATTGGGCCAAGTGGCCAGCTCTGTGCTTAAGATTACTCTCTCAGAGAAGATCAAAAGGATAGATGACTAAGTGAATCTCAGATAGGAAAGATTGAATGGAAGTCTTAGCTGGATTAGCTAAGGGTGATACAATGTCAGGTATGAATCCATTGTGATATAAGGGTCATAAGGATCAGACTTGGGGTCTGATGGACACTGGGATTAAACGGGAGATACTGAATGAATCTCATGTTATTTTCTTTCTTTTTCTCTTCATCCATGCATCATGTCAGTGTACTAGTGTATGAAAGCTTTATGGTGGTGGCCTGGGATGGAGAGGGGCATAATGGAATGCGTGATAAAGTTCTTAACCTGTTAGCAGGTCAAGACAAGGTATCAGGAATCTGTAAGGTCATAGCCGCCTTTAAGTATTTTGCGATGGAAATAAGAAAGCATCGTGATGGGTTTCGCGGTGGGGCTACCCAGGAAAGTGGGTCAGCATTATTGATTTGGGCTATTGTGGACCAGTATCCAGATCTCTATGTGAAAGAGATAATGTGCCTTCTCGAGAATTAAAGGTCTATCTTATTAGATGAAAACTTTATTGTTACTTCCAGGTTATGGAAGGGTGAGGGGAAAGCGATGAATATATAGATAGAATTTAGTACAGTTAATTGTTCTCAGGCTGATGGTAATCAGAGGGAGAATTATCCAGAGTTGAAAAGGTACCATGTGAGATAAGGTATGGCAGAACGTGTTCGTCACCCTCTCATTGGAGTGAAATGGGTGAGATGTTATGTCTGGATCATGCGATGGTTCAGGGGACCATTGAGATTATTAGAGGTTGGAGCTTGGATGCTCACTTCTCAGAGTAAATGGGAAAAGTGTTACTGAATTGAAAAGTAGAAACATGGAGTTCCAGGTAGGAAGTTGTGTCTTCCTAAAAGAGTTACCATGGAAAGGGGTAACGAGTAAAGGCAAGTTGAGCCTAGGTTAGTATGGCAGTTTGAGTCCTAAATAGGGCTGGTCAGACTATCTTTTGTTGGGCCATAGTTTTGGCTTTGACGGCTGTATATTGTGTTATGTACTTCCATGCGGTGGACATGGGTTGAAAGAACTTGTGAGTTGAGTTATGAGAATCTGGGAACTAAGGCTATTCTTTAAAGAATAACCAGTTCAGATTGTAACAGAATAATAAGGTTCTAAGAAATAAAGTATACTTTGATTTTAGGGTATGTTGAAGAAACAGTGAGGTCGAGAGAACGACCTGGGAAATTGGAATCAGTTATGCGGAATTCATATTCCGGGCTGTTCAGATAAATTTCGAGGACGGAATTTCTGCGAGGAGGGGATAGTTGTAATGCCCCAAATTTCCTAATAAGGTTTAGGACCTTGATTAGGAGGCCGGGAGGGCCATACTTGCTTAATTATGTTATTAATTGATAAAATGCATGTATATGTGGGTTATATTATAATATGATGTGAAATGCATGCATGTGAGTCCATATTTTTAATTACAGGGGTGTGATGGTAATTTGGCCCGTTGAGGGTAAATTTTTTATTTGTACGCATGTTGGTGATATATTTTGAAACCACATTATGATGTGGGTTTGTTCGAGCCATTCGGCATGAGACAATCATGGTATGTTAAATATCGGTTTGGTCATAACAGCCATCTCGGGGTGAGTCTCGGGGTGTTTTAATGATTAGAGTGTTACCGGGCATTAAAGGGTAATGGGATGTGAATTATTGGTGTTTGGGAATATTGAGATTAGCGGGAATTGGGAAGCGCTAATTATGATTAACGGGATAAGTGAAAAGTACCAATTTTACCCTTGAAATGGTTTTAGAAGCCTTAAGTGACCTAAGGGCATTTAGGTCATTTGGATGGATTTATATAACCCTTTAGTTGGCTGTAGAAGGATATAGAATAAACAGAGCCAAAATAGGGTCTTTCTTCTCCAACCCGTACACCATCCTTCACCATTTCTCCTTTGGAGTTTTTGAGCTCAAAGTGGGGTTTCAAGCTAGGAAATTAAGGGGCTGGGTTTGTGGATTTGGTTCAGCCATTGAAGGAGGTTCAATCACGAATTTGAGGTGAGTTCAGCCATAAGTTTCTGGTTTGTACTCTGTTTTCCTTTAGTTTTTCAGTTTATGATTTCTTGATGATAGTCTGGATTTGTGGAGGTTTTGATTGAAGTTTAGCTTGGGTTTTGATGAGGGTGAGTTATGGGTGATGTTTATAGGTTAAATTGGGTGTTTGGAGGAGGTTTGGAGCTGGTTAGAGGGCTTGGTTACAAGGGAAAACGCAGGGGAAAGTTTGCTGGTGCGTGCTGTCATTTTGGCTGGTCTGGGTATTGAGCCGCGGCATGGCTGTGGTGCGCCGCGGCTCATGGCGTCTGGCAGAGAGGGTAGCCTCTATCTGAGGGGCGGGCTACGGCCCTTAGTGGATTTTTGGCCAGAAGTGAGTTTTTGGCTTAGGGATTCAAGCCTTAGGCCTCGGGGTCGATCCTACTACCCGGTTTAGTAGTGTTTGATGTCTCGGAGGCTAGGTTTTGGTTTGGGAACCTTTTATGATTTATTTTATTGATGGAATCCCATAATTGGTTATGACCAGGTAACCACCAAAGGACCAAAAGGTTGATCGTTCTCAAGGGGCGTTTCTTTTATTCATTCTTGCTCGAACCCAAGGTAAGAAAAATGCACCCCATATGTGACATGCATGGCTGTGATTGATGCATGTTGGATGTTGAATGTGAACATTGATAGCATAATGTATGCTTGGCAATTTTGCCCATTCGCATATGGTTATTATTGAGGCATGCTGGATGACTAAGTGTGATGCATGAGAAACATGTGATTAGGGCATGCCATGAACGATGAATGTGAGATTGGTCAGAGCTTGAGTCTCTGTGTTTGTGCATGATCGTGATTAAGCTAGCAACTGTTTAGTAAGCATGTTGAATGCCCTATTCTTGGATAATTGGCATATGATACACATTGATAGCATTGCTTACCTGTGCATGGAACTGACTAACTAGTCAGATTTGGCAAAGGTGTTAGTATCAACTGTGAAGCTGTGACTCACTAGTCAAGTTCGGCAGTGGTACTGGGCATTGGTCACATTGTGCTGACTCACTAGTCAGAACGGCCTTAGTGTGTATCACGCAAGCCATCAAAGATTAGATCTAATCGACTATCAGCATTAAATGACTCAAAGAGCATTAATGCCAGACCGACCTCAAGGGTCGATGAACATTATAAGCGCTTGAAGGTTAGAGGATTACCCAACAGCCACCCTTCCATTTGAATTAGTGAATTGCTTGTCAGTCACTCAGTATGGTTTACCAGAACCTATTGAAGGCTAGAGGCTTACCCAACAACCACCCTTCCACTTGAATTAGTGACTCACTTGTCGGTCACTCAGCATGGTTTATCGGAACCTCAAGTGTTGCGACACTGATCTGATTAGGATTGACTTGATAGTCCTCCAATCAGAAGGCCAGGATTTCTTATCCTGGATACCCCAGCATTTGTTGGAATTCATTTGCATGCTGAATAGAGCTATGATTGCTAGGCATGCCAGATATGATTTGATATCATGATATGACTGTTTATGAGCATATGAGTTTTCTTGCTGGGCTTCGGCTCACGGGTGCTTTGTGGTGCAGGTAAAGGAAAAAGTGTAAAGACCCAACTACTCTAGACTTTTGGACCATTAACGAAAACTATACATACTAATCCTTAATAAAACTTACAAGTGAAAATACCATTACTTTATTAAGAAACTTGTAAAGATAAAAGTTAAACTTACATAAAATTCAAGTTAGGATATGGGATCCCATTGTTTTAAAATCAAAACATGACATAATTAAAAAGAGATTTACATAATATGATGCGGAAAAATACATATAAAAGCCATAAAAATAAAACTACATCCTCGAATCGAAACACTCGGCTCTTGAATCCATTCCGCCTCAATACACATTCTCTAAGCTTCCAAGAACCTTCCCCGCCACTAAGACCTATTTTCCTGCACATATAAACAAAAAAGGAATGAGCCTAATGCCCAGCAAGGAAAATCTAACATATAGCCATATACATAAGAATTCATAGTGCAACATAAAAACATATCATAACACATATAACACATACTATAATGGCCATTATTACTTGGGGTCCCATAGACTAAACAAGTCATATGCCCATTAGATTAGTGGGGTCCTACTAGCTAAGCAGGTCATATGCCCATAATCTATTTGGGGTCCTACTAGCTAAGCAGGTCATATGCCCATAATCTATTTGGGGCTTGTTAGTCATATGGGTCATATGCCCAAGCCTACAAACATACATATCATAACATATTTCATAACATAAAGACCATAAGATAACATATAAAACATATAGCACATAAATCCTATCCTATTTTCCTTACCAAAATAACCGGGATAAGAGAACTGATTTGGGACCTTGGAACACTCCTAAAAACCATTTGTGAAAGGGTGAGTCTATTGATATTGAAGAAAAAGGGATGAAAGAGATGAATGAACTATACATATTAAAACATACTTACAAAAAACCTTGTGCTTAAGAACTTGGATTTCCTAACCAAGAATAGGAATAAGGTTAGAAGGCTGAGTAGAAGACTATGAGAACTTTAAAGAAAATAAAATAATACCAATGAACTAGAGTGTGGAAATACCTTGAACACTTGTAAGACCAATCTAAACCTTGAACCGAAATGCTATAAGACCTTACTTCCCAAGTGTTTGGTAAGCTTATAGTGATCAAGCTTATAATCCCCAACCCAAGTGTTTACACTCTCACAATAACCTAGCAACTTGCAGCCTCTGAACTTAGCTTGATGAATGAATGAAAAATGCTTGGTGCTAGGTCCTATTTATAGAGTTCTAAGAATAAAAATCTTCTTTTTGGCTTTGAATAAAAATAATAAATTTAATTGAAAATATTTGAATATCCTTCAGCTAAAGGCTTAGGAATTGTTCAAAATTTTCAGAGAGATTTAAGGATTCAAAACTTGATTTTTAAAATAATAAAAACAAATAGAATCCTAACTTCTAACTCCCTAAATCTCGTAACTCTAAACTCCCCTTCAGTAAAATCAACATATCTGGAGTTTTAGAACTCCGATTTGGACTCTCTTTATACCGTTAGAAGGCTCATTAAATTATCTACAACTTTTAAAAAATACTATTTTTCGAAATTCCTAATATAACTGGGTCAAAAATAGGTCGGAGGTTACAGTACCCTAAAGTTACGAAAAATCTATTTAATTATCTAAATATCAACCTAATCCACAAATAAATAAAATTGTGATAAATGTCATGCTCCTATCAGATTTTGGTGAAGACTAAGTCTTATAATTCTCTTATTTTATCATTAAAATAATAATTTCTTAATAATCATAGATATGATAAGTGTTACTATCTTATTGAATCTATCTAAACCTTGTAATATAATAAATATCACCATCAATATCAGTCATATTAATCAAACCTTAGGTTAAAATTAATATTCTTAAACTATAGGTTAAACTTAGAAAATCTACAAGTGTTACTATGAGTATCCAAATAAATCCCGGTCTGAACCAAAAATCCACAGTTATAAAGATACTACTAGGTGAGGACGTGTACATATGCAGCTGCTCGACCAATACTTGGGCGAGGTTTGAAAGTTGAACTAGGGCTGAACCCTGTTTTGCCGCTTAGAACGGCCTGTTGTAAACACTTTCTTGTAATAAACTCTAAAATTATATTTTTGGAATCCCAATGTATACAGTAAACGTTCTAGTGAAACGTTATATCTTAACCAAAGTTTTTAACCCCTAAACCGCTAATCATACTTAGTTACACGTTTATGGCCAAACGACTTGATTAGCGGGTTTAGCACTGTTTGCAATGTGCACTGTAGCGGTCCCTGGAGTTGGGGCGTTACACCACCGAGACCTCTGCTGCCACCGCCGTCATGGCCGAAAACACCTGCAACGTCGAGACCTCTTGCAGCTCCGAGCACCCCTGCAGCGATGAGAACCACTTGCAGCGCCACCGAGAACCTTGACCGAGATTGTCCAGGCATCGAAAACCGTGGCCGATCTCCAGCATAGCCGTTGGCGAGCACCATAACCACCAAGAACAACTACACCTCCGGTGAGATGGGGAACCCATCTGCAAAACCTTCTCCTTCTTCTTTGTTGTGCTAAAAAAAGAATGAACCCTAATCCCTAAAGCCCCAATCCGAATATATATGTATATTTTATCCTTTTCTAATTAAAAAACTGGTTTTAATTAATCAATAAAAAGTGATTTTTAGGTATGATTTTTTAATTAAAATTTTCTTATTTAATTAATTAATAAAGAATAGATTTTTAATTATTAATTATTAATTTTCTTAAGAATATATTTATTTATTATTATTTTTTTAGAGCTCACTTTGAGTATCCTCAATACTCTTTTAGGACTCATATATGTTTTTAGGACACTCATTGCGAGTCCTAAAATGTGTTTTTAAGGACTCCCAATGAGTGTCCTAAAAAGTCTAGGAACTATTGTTAAAAAAAAATCAAATTTTTAGGATACACATCGATTTTTAGGACTCGCTAAAAGAATTTCTTTAAGCGAGTCCTAAAAAGTCCAAGAGCTGTTTTTAGGACTCGCATTTAGGTGAGTGTCCTAAAAAGGTGTACTAAAAGGGTGTTTTTGTAGTAATGTATACGGGATCCCAAAAATAAACAGGGTTAAAGAACAGTTTACAAAATTTCAAAGGTTATATACAACTACAAGCCACTCTAATGGCAAAATAGGCATTTCAAGTTCTCCTGTCCTTGTATCACCCCTCGGCCATGGCGGCCGAGCAGCCGACTATGTACATTCTGCCCCCAGAGCTCTCCAAATCAGAGTTGGTCCAGCATAACCTTGCCTTTACCTACACCACGTAGCACCCGTGAGCCAAAGCCCATCAAGAAAACCATATTACAAAGCATAATCAATAATCAATAGTCAGATAATTCACAAATCATCAATCAGATACTCAGCAGACCACATTATTCAAATAATTAGTGATATCAATCTGCAAACCAATAAACAATCATCCAGGTAATAAACATGTCATAATCATCAGAT
The DNA here is from genome assembly GCF_963169125.1 of Humulus lupulus. Classification (NCBI taxonomy): domain Eukaryota; kingdom Viridiplantae; phylum Streptophyta; class Magnoliopsida; order Rosales; family Cannabaceae; genus Humulus; species Humulus lupulus. Next base: position 222,802,225 of record NC_084796.1, read on the forward strand.
TAATAACAATAAACATATCACACAATATCCAGGGTGGACGCCCTTAGGCTGCATCCTCTGTTTATCCCACTGACTCCGGCTCACTTAGGCCGAGCTCAGTGATTATATACTTAACCTCAGCTACCAGTGGCCGAGCCGCGTCCTTGTGCACAAATATTAATTCCGGCACTCTCAGGTCGTTTAATTCATGTTCACATGGCATAATACCATCATACAACATTACATACAAGTATAGGGAACTCTTAGTCCCAACATAACCACATAACCGAGTGCATTTTTCTTACCTTTGATTCCAAGCGCTTTAGTTAATAGAGACGACCCTCGAACACGATCCTGTTCCAAGTCCTAATGTACACCTAGTCACATTCCACAAATAGAACCCTCATTAAGAGTCAATTCCGTAACCCAACTTTGGGACTAATCCCAAGCTCTTGGGAAGCCCAATTCCACCAAACAGGGTGGTGGAATCGACCCCCGAGCCCCCAAGCAAAAATCCTAACAGAAATCCCAAAAACCAAGTTATGGATGTAGGGTAGCACTACAGCACCACAAGAGGGGCGCTACAGCGCTACAATCAGAAACTCAGCCGCCCAAGAACACAGGCTAGCGTTGTAGCGCTCCCAGCCTAGCGCTACAGCGTTGCAACGCGAACATGCAAAATTCTGGGTTCCTCATTAAACTTCCTCTAGCCAAAACCGCAAAAATCCTTCCCAATTTTCCACCAAACTCAAAATCAAGTCCTTAAAACACTATATCTTACCTAATACAACATAATAACACCCAAAACCTGGATAGAAACCCCATCAACCATAGGAATCAAAGTTGAGCTTTGAAGCTTAAAAGCACCATCTGAAAACTAGAAAACTCAAACAGTTAAGATCAGAAATGGTTACCTCAAATGGGTGAATCCAACCCTAGGTTGCCCTCAATGTTCCTCCCAGCTTTGAGTCCTTCAAATTCACAAGTTTAAGTCTTTAAACCTCCACCCGAAACCAAACTCAGAAACCATACCCTACAAAGCCCAGCAAATTCAGTCAAAACCTTTTAAACCTTACCTTAATGGGAAGCTAATCCCAATTGAACTCCTAGCCACTCCAAAGATCAAAGTCCCAAGACCTACTCTAGACTTTCTCTGAGTTCTCATCTCCAAAATCCAAAAGAGAGAGAGAGAGAGAGAGAGAGAGAGAGAGAGAGAAAGAGAGAGAGAAGAAATCGCGAGGAAGAGGGAGAGCTATGTTTTTCTTTCCTTTATTTTCCTTCAGTTTCTACCACTTTCCATTGTGCTCTAAAAAGAAATATTAGATTTATCAAGTATATCTCCTAATAACCCAAAAGACCATTTTGCCCTCCCAATAAATTTAAATCTTTTAATCCATCTAAGGGTATTTTGGTCATTTTCTCCCAATTCCCGCTAATTCCTCAAGTGTCCCTAATATTTACCACTTAAATTCTGTCATCTAATTAATCATCAATTATTTTCCAAAATGTCTAAAAATCTCCAATATATTTCCCAAATTCCCAGAAATACCCTCACGCTTCCCCCAAGCCAGGTATAAATCCCTGCCGTGACTATTTCACCAAACCGCTCACTAGGATCGTCTCGAGCCATATGCTGCAAATATATCCACATAATAATGTGGTCTCAAAAATTTATCGCAAATAATCACATTTATGCCCTCAACGGGCCAAAATTACAAATATGCCATTATAAGCTAAACAGGGCCCACATGCTTATTAATACTCATAACACATGCATTTCACATATCCATATAATCATATAAGCATGCTTATCACATAATCATGCATTAAATCATTTAAATCACATATAAACCAATTATGCCCTCCCGACACACTAATCAAGGCCCTTAAGCCTTATTAGTAATTTTGGGTCGTTGCAACTTAGTACTCTTATTTATGTAAATTCCCAAAACCTGCGATCATATGACTAGAGTTAACCAAGTTTCACAAGCTAAGAGAGAGGATACAACACTAGGTTCTTATAATTTTCTGAAAGTAAAGAATTACAGCCTCCGGAATAATGAATCCCTTGGTCTCTATTAATAGACTCAAGGACGTACAAAGATGGGCCATGGGCCTTGCATAACTTATGCAACAAGTAATAATAATAAAATATGTAAATAATACAGTTTACATTTGATATAACAAGTATCCTATTAATATCTATACATTTAGTTAAATTTGACCTTTAACTGCTCAGCATCGAGCAGTTATGGTCGCATGTCTTTCGACCAACTTCTTTTCCTGTTACTCCGCATAACTTCTACATGTGCTGATATCAAGTTTTCTTCTCCTCGCTGGTCGTGGGTTGACCATTCTTCCATAAATGAATTGCATGTTCCTGTCACGTGCCTTATGTTTATGCCATATCATCATGCTAATTTTTAGGGGAACACTAAGTGGCAAAATCGAACTAATCTTCTAAGTTCCTCAAATATCATTTGACCGTAATGTCCAAGCAGGTCAAATATGTACGTGCCACTCCAAAGATCTCCAAATCATGTTGGTTACCCTTAACTTTCCCTTACCTGCACCATAGAGCACCAGTGAGCCGAGGCCTAGCAAGAAAACCCCCACAAGGCATAATAATAATAATCAATTAATCATAAGCAATAAACATATGCTTCACAAACGATAAATGCATTCATTCTAATCATATAAGTCACAAACATGTTTCACAAATACAAGTATATTTATTTCAATCATATGAATCATTTACATGACCCAGGAAAAACAGCCTTGCCAAGAGAGTGGGGACTGCACCCTCAAAATGAACTCACTTTCACGACCTGCGGTTCACACGCTTGCTAACGGCCTGCGTTACACGCGCTTGCCTGTCGACCCCACGTTCAAACATGATGGCCGAATATAGATCGTATCGATCATCCACATATAAATGAATGCTAATATGCATAGACACTAATCAGCTTTATGTCCATATGCCAGTTTTATTACCTCAAGTCCTATGCTGACGACAAAGCGACCTCGAGTGTGATCCTCTTTCCCGAGCCTTGCGAAACTCCTAGTCACAACATAAATGGCACGCTTATTAGTGCTAAGTCTCAATCACGGGTTTCAAAAGAAAACCCTAGCTCTCGGGACCTCCCATTCCACTCAACCAGTAATGGAATTATCCCTCGAGCCCCTAGTAGGTTTCCAAATCATTAAACAACTACACACTAAAAATGCATTAGCGTCGCAGTGCCCCCTGCAGCGTCGCGACTCTAAATGAATCAAGAAACCCTTTTTCAAATTTGTGTATTTTGAGCAGTGGCGGCCCATCTAAAGAGTCGCGACGTGCCCACAAATAAAGAGCTTTCCCTATCCAAAATTCTTACATTAGCGCCATGGTGCCACAACGGTCAGAGGCAAACCCTGCCCTGAAGGAAACTCGAGAGGGCCGCGACACTCTTCCGAAGTGTCGCGGCGCAACTGCCAAAAAACCTAGAAATGCAATTTCCCCTACGATATCCCAACACCAAAATCGATACTTCTAGCCGATTTTGACCACAAATTACTTTAAAAGACTTGGCCATGCTACAACCAACATCAAGACACCACAAAACACATTAAAACACCCTAGAACATCTAATAGCATTTTTGAGTCTCAAACTCAAACTTGCTCTCCAAAAAATATGAGAATCACATCACAAATCAAGGGTTTCAGCAACAATCAAATCCTCAATTCAGTTTATAAAAAATTCCCAATCTTCAAAACATCTAACTAAACATTTCAAAAGCAACCTAATTTGGAATTAAGATCAAAATCTCAAAAAAATCAAGAACACCAAGAAGAACAAAAAAACTTAGGGAGGTAAGGGATTAACTCACTGAATTTTGGGATTCCTGACTGGTTCTGAAGTCTCCATCATCCTCTAATCCCTTATAGAATTGTCAAATATCCTCCAAAATTCCTCAACCATCTTCAAACTCCTAGGCTTTGCTCTTACTAGAGCTTGCTAGGTGGTCTTCAAGAAGGCTCCAAGAAAGAAGAAGATTTAAGAGGAGGGAAAAGGTCCCAAACGCGGCTGTCAAAATCCTTGGTTAATATTAACTAAAATTTGGTCAAATGACCAATTTGCCCTCACTTTCATTAAATCCTCAAAGTTGAGCCCAGTGGCATTTTGGTCTTTCAGCTTAAATCTCCACTAAACGTCAACTTTCACCACTAATTTCCAACATTAATCCACTAATCCATCATGTACAATTATTCCACCAATTTATTTCATTACCAACAATTTTCCAAATATTTAAAATTACCAAAATATCCCTTGGCTCCCCCAAGCCTGGTATATATTCCTGTTATGACTTTTTGCTAAAATTGCTCAAAAGAATCGACTCCTGTCGAATATCACAAATATATTCACATAATCATGTGGTCTCAGACATATAGCACATAAAATACAATTATACCATCAACGGGTCACAATTACGAAAATTTCCATTTTTAACAAAAGTGGGTCTTTAAACACATTTAATACACATAATCATGCAAACTCGATTATATTAATATAATCCACAAATTTACTCCTCGTGCCCTTCTGACACACCAATCCAAGCCCTTAATCTTATTAGGATTTTTGGAATGCTACAACTGTAACGACCCAAATTTCCTAATAAGGTTTAGGACCTTGATTAGGAGGCCGGGAGGGCCATAATTGATTTATTGTATTATTATATGATTATATGCATGATTGTGTGGGTCATATTATTATATGATGATAAAGGCATGCATGGGACTATGTATACTCTGCTGTGAGGGTATTATGGTAATTTGGCTCACTGAGAGCGTAATTGTGTATTTGTGTGTATATTGGTAGGTTAATGTTGAGACCACATTATTATGTGGATATATTTGTGATCTGTGACTCGAGACGATCTTAGCGAGCAAAGTGGCGAAAAGTCATGGCAGGGATTTATACCTGGCTCGGGGTGAGCTTAGGGGTATAAATGGGAATTTAGCGAATATACTGGAGTCTATTATGACATTGAGAAATAATATTGATAACTAATTAGGCATCGGGAATTAAGTGGAAAATATTGGAGACACTCGAGGAATTAGCGGAAATTGGGTAAAATGACTAAAATGCCCTTAAGTGGATTAAAGGGTTTAGACTTAATGGGGGAGGGCATACTAGTCATTTAGCTTACAGAAGTTAAATAATACCAGGGCTTTATGTTAGTGGGATTTGTAGAATACTGGAGAAGTCTGAAAAGAAAGAAAAGGAAGGGAAAAGAAAGAAGGGAAAACAGAGAGAGTTCTCAAATTCGGTTTATGTTTTCTTCACCAATTTCTTGAGGATTTCTGGAGCAAAACTCAGAGGGAAGTTAGTCCAATTAAGCCACAAGGTTACTGAGCAAAGACTGAGGATTTGGCAAGGGTTTAGCAGGATTAGGCCATCACTTGAGGTAAGGTTCTGTAATCTCTTCAGTTGCTGGTTTGGTTTTGTTTCTGGTTTTTTTAAGCTATGGTGCTTAAGTTGAATTGGATGGAACTTTAGGAATTCAGGCTTAAGACTGAGGAGAGGCAAGCCAAGAAGGTTTAGAGACAGCTTGTGGTCGAAATTCTATCAAAGGTATAAAGCCTAAACTCTAACTTTGTAGTTCAGCTGGTTTTGACTGAGTTTTAGAGCTTAGGAGTGGCCATGGTGAATTCTGAGGTTGTGGATGCATGTGCTTAAGTTCTAGATGTTTGGGGTGTTTGGGATGAGTGGAGTATGCTCATGAGGTTGTTTTTGAGTTTGGGAAAGAGTTGGAAGAGTTTTGGTTCGAGTTGGTTTGAGAAAAATCGCAGAAGAGAAAAATGGTGTTGGGCTGTCTGTGACTAGCGCTACAGCGCTAGCCTTTGGGCGCTGTAGCGCTAGGCCATTATGCTGAGGGGATTTTGGCTTCTGTCTGTAGCGCTGTAGCGCCCTCCCAAGAGCGCTGTAGCGCTACCCTGCCTTCTGAAGGGGATTTTTGGGTTGTTTGCAAGGGTTTTTTACCTAGGGTTTGGGGTTTGGTTCCACCACCTTGTTTGGTGGAACTAGGACTTCCCGGGGGCTCGGGATTGGCCCCGGGGCTAGGTTTTAAACTTGGGGATTTATAATGACTTTGGCCATGATTGTGATTAGGTAAGCGCTAGGGCTCGAGTGGGATCGTGCTGAAGGAGTCGAGGGATCAAAGCTAGTGAATTGAAAGGTAAGAAAGCTGCACCTGAGTATGTGGTTAGGTTGGGACTAAGTGTTCCCTATGTTTGTATGCATTATTATGTGAATGTGATTAACCATGTGGTCACGATGGGACTAAGAGTTCCCAATATTTGTATATCGTGTCATGAGATGGTGTTATTACGCCATGGGACATGCGATTACCGGCCTAAGGGTGTCGGAATCATTATTTGCGCACTGGGGCGCAGCTCAGCCACTGGGAGCTGAGGCAGCTTATTTATCACTGAGCTCGGTTAAGCTGGCCGGAGTCAGTGAGTATTACACTGGGGGCGACCCTATTGGGCCGAAGACAGTGTGTTAAATAGAGGGTGCGACTAAGGGCACCAACCCTGAATGTTATTTGATGGATATGACAATCTGTTAGTTATGAACGTGAATATTGTGCTATGTATATAGTTGATTGACTGTCTGGGTGACAATTGTTATCACTACGTGGATAGGTGTTATGAACTGATGAACTTCTGATTATGCACTGTGGAATATTTGATTATTGATGTTAATCTTGCTATGTTATTATGCTTTCTTGCTGGGCCCTGGCTCACGGGTGCTACGTGGTGCAGGTAAAGGCAAGGGTAGGCTGAATCAACCATGAGTTGGAGAGCTCTGGGGGCGAGGTGTACATTGTCAGCTGCTCGGCCGCCACGGTCGACAAATTGTACAGGAACGGAAACCTAAAATGTATATTTTGCCATTAGAGTGGCTTGAACTACTTGTAACTTCTAGAACTTGTTGTAACTAAGACACCTAAACCCTGTTTTGAGTCTCCATGTATTCAACCGTCATTTTTAATGGAAATAGCCTGTTTGTGACCAAAATCTTTTTATTCTTACTCTGATAATGGTATAGAGTTTACACTTTGTCTGAATGACTTGGTTAGCAAGTCTTGCACTCTTTTAAACACACAGTGTAACGGTCTTGGTTATCCAGGGCGTTACAACAACTATTCCTTCCTTATAGAAATTTCGTCATCGAAATTTACTTGAACATCTTGGGATACTGATCCCGCATATTTGACTCTAACTTTGGACTCATGTTCTTTACCTTGTTATTTCTTTATAACACTCTCACTAAGATGACAATCTTATTCGCAAAGAGTTTATCTTTTCTATCCAGAATCGCTGCTGGCTTCTCTTCACATGATACATTTGATCACTATAATTCCAAGGTCTCTTAACGCAAACAAGTTTAGTACTCAATATATCTTTCCTTAGCATCGATACCTGAAACACCCTATAAACCTCCACCAATGTAGGGGTAAGGTTAATAGACCACTTGCCTAATTCCCATTAGGATACAAAAGGTCCAACAACTTGGGGTTCAATTACGCTTTTTCTTCCAAATTATTTTATCTCTTTAATGTGATACTCGGAGAAACACAAAATCTCCAATTTTAAAACCCCACGTTCCTATACCTGAATTTGCGTAGTTTTTTTGCCTTTTCAATAAAGTGAATGTTGCCACTCTAACGTTTACCAATATCTTTATTGGCTCTCTGAACCGTTTCAGGACCAAAATACTTCATTTCTCCCACTTCATCCTCAAAAATGGGTGATCTTCACTTTCTATCTCACAATATCTCATACAGAGTCACTAAGGTTGTCAACTGATAACCACCATTATAGGAACCCAATCAAGAGAATGTACTCATTCCATGGTCCCTAAAAACCTAGTTCATATGCCTAGAGCATATTCTTTAACGTCTGAGTCATCCTCTCAGATTGTCTATCTGTCCGACGATGATCAATAATATTAAATCTCAATCTCGTACCCATCGCTCTCTGCGAGTCTTTCCACAACTTGAACTAAATGTGGGGTCTACATCCGGCTCTATAGACTTCGGTGCCCCATGGAGATCCACCACCTCCCTTCACATACAACTTAACATACTCATCCATATTACAGTTCATTCGCACAGAAAGGAGGTGCGTTGACCTGGTATATCAGGTCACAACCACTCATACCAAGATGATCTTACCAACCACCCTATACAATCCATCCATGCTTATTATGAAATGCCCAAAGGTCATGATAACCCCGGTGGGCTCTAGTATTCAGACATCACTTATTGAAAGGTTAGGCGCTTAGCCACCAATATACAGATTTCAAATCTTAAGACACATTCAAGGTGCCTGGGAGTAGCAAGTATGGAGTGGTATGAGATGTTGGAAAAACAATAAGAGTATGCAGGGGAATAGGTGTGGTGGGCCTAGTGTGTACGACAATAAAATTTTCCATCACTCATATAAACGGTTTATATGATCAAGAAAACATTCAGACAGAAACATTAACATACTATATTATTAATCATGCAACAAATATATAAATATATAATATATTTATATATATCATATAAAAATAAATAAATATTCAAGAACATGATTATTTAGCTCTTGAAGCCTATCAATTGTCCTTGAGTCTTTTCGTATATATATCGATCTTCCTATCCAACTCTTTGAGTACTCAAACCACAATCTTTCGGAGTGTTCTCTACGCCTCAAGATGTGTGTGGGCACATAGAGAACATGGGTTTATAATTTAGGAATCACAAGTATTTCTCAACACATGAGAACTTGGATTATAGTCTAAGAAATGTTAGAATAAAGAAGAATAAGACAATCTTTTTGTCTGACAAAAATTCTGAGAACTTTTCTTGTATTGTCTGTCTCACTTATTATTATTCTAAATCATATATTTAGAGATTATTCTATTACCTTATTATTCGTAATAATAATAGTAATATCATAATGATGATAGAAATTGATTTAGGTAAATATCTAACTTACCAAATTTGAAAATATCTATTTAAAAATAATTAATTAAATAAATAAATAAAATAAAAACAACACTGATACAATATAAGTGCAGTGCCACACGCATGGCAAATTCCTTGGACTGTGTCATGTGTGAACTGCTATTTTCCCATTTCAGCTATATTACATTTTTCTTTTATTTATTTATATAACTAAAATCAATCTTCCACAAAATAAGGTATTTATCTTTTCAAGGAAAAGATGACAACCATATTTTCAAATTTTAAATTTTAAATTCAAAATTTAAAATTCAAATTGATGATCATCGTTATCATTATCTTTTAAAATTCAATAAATCAAAAACTATTTTTGACTTACCAATTTTATTTTCTCCCACTCAAATAAAATAATTAATTTAAAAAATTAATTAATTTATTTATATATATGAATTTCAAAATTATATATATTTAAATTAATAAATATATTTTCAAAATTTTAATAATTATTTAATCTCAATTATCATATAAGCGCATACTTTACCCGAAGAATAAAATTCTTCTCAAATTTCTAAATTACAGGTTTACCCTTGTATCAACTCTTACCGTGATAAGGTGTTGATAGAGCCACCCTAGAGACCTATAATATCAAACTCCAATCAATATTAGATTATTAATCAAAGCTCTTTGATTGAATAATCATATTTATTAATCTCATGATTACTCCACTATAAATATGAGATTGAACTCTTGATAATTATACACATATATTTACGGAGTACTTTATTAAAGAATAAAGTGTCCATTGATATAATCATTACATACAACGTTAATCCTCTATTAATGGTTCATAATTAAAAGGGAATAAAATTACCGTTTTACACTTTTAGCTATATCTTGTTCCTAGAGTACCATTGACTTTTCAAGTGAAGGTTGTGTCATAACAAGTTTGCGACGTGAGCGCCCATAACCTTTTCAGTTCCAAAAGTCAACCCAATAGGCAACCATTATTCAATCTATAAGAAGGTATATATTCCATATATGTTAAACTATGTACCCAGCCATATACATCATTGAGTCTCCAAAACAATTGTTCTTAGCTTGATCATTCTGACCAACCTTAATGCATGAATCAAAGGATCAGATGACATAAATAAGAGTTCATAGCAACCTCAAGAATAAGATCATCATGTATGTGATCATCGTTTGATGTGTTTGATTAATGCTATGAAACAATGTTTAAACAAGTGTTAACAAATCATATCTGGTCTAATTCTTTATATCACTATATATAAAGTACATTCACTAAAGTGTCCTACTACACTAGTGACCCAGATCTAGGTCACTTGTATTCATAATACTAGCTAACCGTACTAGCAGTAATTAATCTAAAGATTCCATAATTTTATTTTACTGTGAACTATTTTAAGTTTATTATCTTAACCGCATTCCTCTTATACCAATATGAGATTAAGACCACATAGATAAACTTTGGAATTTTATGATATTTACTTAATATTATCAACATTATATCAGATATAGTCTATATATATAATAATTCAATTCAATTATTTATTTCATTTAAAATATTTGTCAACTACAATTGCTTTAAGAGCCTTATACCCAACAATCTCCCACATGCCCTAAAGCAAATTGAGGAATTTCTTTATATATGTCAATCACATTCTCCTGACCGAATTTGTCTAACAAAGTCTTTCTAACATTTTTGTAAGCAAATGTTTTGGAGTTATGTTCAAGATTATTACATCAATTATGTAAAATTATCTTGAATTAAATGATACTTCATTTCATGTGCTTTACCCTTTCATGATTTCTAGTTCTTCTAGAATAGTTGTATCTCCATTGCTTTTGAAATGAGATACTAGTTGTTTATTCTAATCTGAAACCCTTTCCAGAATGACAAAGAACTCAACTAAATCAAATAGCCTATTTAACTGCTCGTAGCTGTTATATTTCGGCTTTTGTGGTGAAACATACAAATCTAAAATGTCTAATACATTTCCATATTAATGTTTCTCCTCCATAGTTATGGAATCTGATTCTGATATCAATCTTTGAAGATTTAAAATCAGTCCATCCTGTGGGATTTTAGGTCACTGCCTAAATGCACATACATATAATCTCTATTATATTCATGATACTCAAAATTAAGTCCTTGTAATTATTCAATGACTCAATTCATCATTGGATTGATAACTGTTGACAATTTCAACTATTTAACAAATGTCAATTAAAAAACATAACATTAGATACATTAAACAGTCTATCACTGAGTTGTAAGAATAATTGTCTCATGTCCTCATTTTCTAGTAAAAGAATAAATAGACATTATTATTTAGATAATACATCCTCCTGACTAGGAAGGCAAAAAGCCTTTCTTGGATTTTGGTAAACTAAAGCATTTAAGCTTTTTATCTATATAAGTTGCTTGAGACAATGCCTAAAGATTGTTCCTTCAATCTCTATAGAGGTGAATGTATAGAACATTCTTGGTTTTTCTAATTCTAATATTTATAAATGTTCAGCTAACCATTTCTTTTCTATTGATATTTCTCTACATCATTCCCAATGATTCAAATGTTGTCAATATTAAGAGTAAGAATCACAACAAAATCTTTCTGGTTGAGATCTTCAAACGATTTTGTCATGTCAGCCATTCAGTAAAGACTACTTAGACATCCATTTAAATTAATCTCATAATCCATGCATAAAACAGTGGATAATAGTATGTAAACAGATTTAAGTTTGGTTACAGTAGAAGATATTTATTCAAGTAATAAATTCTTCCTTCTATTCATAGCCTTAGACTATTTACCTAACTTTGAAAAGTCTATACTTTCCTTTGTTCTCCTCTTCATCTTGAATATCCTGTTTCAAACTGAAGTTCAATGAACTTTAGTTGGATGTTGAAGAATATAGATGTCATATAATTCCAAAACTTTTTCATTTCATACTAATATGTGAATGAAGTATAGTTAGATTGTGTTACACGCAATTTAAAATTCTTTTCATTTGTAATGGAGTAGTTACTAACTAACGCTCCCACTACAACAATGCTTTACAAAATTTTGGATATTCTTTGGTTTTATCATGGTTAATTATCAGTAACTTGCTTACTTGACTTGCAGTCATTATTAAAGTAGCATTAAAGAGATACAAACTCTTTTGTAATCTTTTATGATTATTAAACTGTTTCACTTAATGACTTCATGGAAAATTTTCAATTTATTCACATATCCACTTGTGAATCCTAACTTCTAAGTCTTTGATATTGTACAACCAAACATGTATAGAGTATAACAAGTTTTATAATTATAGAAATAATAAAGACAATAATGATAATTTATTATCTATTTAATCTTATCTAATATTATTATATTACATTTCCAAAATACTAATTTTGCTAAGCATTTTAGTTGTATGTGAGTTGGGTTTGAATTCCAAGTTCACAGGCAAATTACTTGAATTCCAAATTCAAGTTAGACTTCCTTTTGATCAGATCAAACAAGTCTCTAAGTGACTTTACTTTGAATGTTGCATGAAAATTTCTAGAAATTTTATTTGCATTTAATAAAAATTAAACATATCTTAAATAAACGTCAATAATTATTGATTTACTATTTATTATTTCTTTTAGCTTTGAATATTAAAAGGTTCAACATACATCTCTATGTATTAGCTAAACGATTATGTGATTTTTGAGTCTTTATAAGAGAAATATCTTTTGGTTAACTTTAATTAATAGACTATATAAACAGAGAGAGAACCAATGAATGGTTCCAATAAAAGACTGTCTTTTATTTGTTTTATGTGTCTAATTAATTACAAGTCAATCTAAAAAATAATTCACATATATGTTTCACTTAATTGTGGTTGGAATAAGATGTCTTATTTATTAAATATATGGTTTTCACAATAATGAATAATTCATAATTATCATTTATACTCATTGATGAAATAGGTGGAACATGTATATTTCAAAAATAACAACTGAATTTATTATTCAAAAGAAATATTAAACTTGTACATTCATCAAATAAAGGAATCTAAAAACATAGTTTCTAGAAATAATTCTAGAACTTATTAAATTCTTTCATAATGAAAATCACCTATTTCAAAATGACAAAAAATTAAATTGTTTTTAACTAAACAAGATAAATTTCTAAACTAATATTTTCTTTATTCAATCGTCTTCATCATTTCTTCTTCGCTTTTGGTTTCAATGCAACTACTCTTTTTCTCAAAAGATTTATGCATCCCTGAAGACAAGAACATATAAAAAATAATATTAGTGGCATAATTTTGAATCAACCATCCAAAAATATTAAAGAAGAGTTTTTGAGTAAATCGAATTTACCCCATATTTCAAAAATTGAGCATGTGCTATAGCATCATCCTTTATTATGGCCCACATCTCGTATGCAGTTTCAATAATCATATATCTTTCTTTAATGTCGCCATGCATGGTCGATAACATGCATTTACGTGCTAGGTGGTTCAATCTCATCCATTCACCATATTTTTCATGTTCATCAAAGCTGGATGAAAAGCTTGGAACCTCTGGTGGTAGATCATAGATCGCTCCATACAAGTTTTGTGTTTCGAAGACAATGTGAACCCTTTGTACCATCTTCTTATGTGGTTAAGACTAAATGGAATCATTTCCAAGAGTTTGTCAATGAGGTATGTTTAGTTTTCCAAGTTTTCAAGTACATGATTAGGATTAAGAGAATTAACCATTGTTGCTGGAAATAAATAAATAAAATATAATGAATTATCACATATAATAAATATAAGATTTTATTTGGAAAAGTAAACATGATGCATGAATGCAACATATAAAAATACATAAAATATATACTAATCCAAGATAAATTAATTGACCGCCTTAGGGTAGGTCAGACTAACTCCAAATTAATTTTGAGACAAATCTTAATTTCATAAGTGAAAACTTAAAAACGCGTTTTTCTCTTTTCACTTATGAAGAATCCCAGAATGTTTACTTAGTTAGCTAGCTAGTAGTAGTTGTAGTATTTTAGATTTCGTGGATTTTGGTTCAAACCCGGACTTAGTTGGAAACTCCTAGCAATAGTAATGGATTTTATAAGTTTAACCTATAGTTTAAAAATATTAATTATAGCATAAGGTTTGATTAATATTGCTGGTTATAAATATGATAATTATTATAACCTAAGGTTTAGATTGAGCCAATAAGAATATGACACTTGTCATATGCATGATTATTAAGGAATTATTATTTTAATGATGAAATAAGGGAATATAAGACTTAGTCTTCACCAGAAACCGTTATGGTCGTAGTTTGACTCAGTCAAAGAAGTTATCCAACCTTAATTATGCTGAAAAAGTGAAATTACGTGTTTAAAATAATCACGTATGTCGATATATCGCAGCAGTAGAGCCGATATATCGCCTGATGCTGAATACGGGAAACACGTTGACGTTGCACGATCGTACGAACGGAGGCTCGTGATTAGGGTCCAGCCAAAATATCGCCACATAGGGGGCGATATATCGCCCATATTTAATTTTTTTTTATTTTTGTTTTAATTTTTAAAAACCACCTTTGACTCCATAGACCTACCTCTGTTAGTTTTGACCGAGTCTTCAGCCTCTGATTGACGAAAAATCAATTATCTTCAATTATCTTCATTATTTTTATTCAAATCAAAATGGGGTTAGTTTCACTCCTTACCTCTATAAATAGGACCTAGTTCCCAGCCCTTTCACTTACTTTTCAGTTGTGATCAGACTCCAAGGTGCTAGTGAGACCATAAGAGTGATACACTTGGGTGGGAAAGAAAAAAAGCTTTATCATTCTTAAGCTTTATCAAACACTTGGGAAGTAAGGATTAGAGTATTTCGGTATTGGAGTTAGGCCAATCTATAAGGTCAACAAAGGTACCCTTATTCTTAAGTTCAATTCTATTTGATTCCTTAGTCTCTTTAGTTTTCATTCAGGTTCTAACTTTTGTTATGGTTTATGGTTAGGTTATTAAGTTCTTTGAACTTAAGGTGTCTTTTCGATAAGTTTTCCCTTGGTGGTTTAGTTCTATTCTTGTTATATTGCTCCTTTAGAAATACTCACTGTTCTATTGCTAGTTTTAGAAGTCTTCCAAGCCCCGCATTTGTTCTCATATCCCAGTTTTGGTAAGGAAAATAGGCTAGATCTTGTATGTTTGTATGATATGTTATGCTTTTATGTTATGTTATGTATAATATGTTATGATAAGTTTATGTTTGAATATGTTATGTTATGATTTACCCTACCTCAAATATTAGACAGGGGACGTAGATGGGTTATCATACACTACATGTGATCTAACCTACCTCAAATATTAGACAGGGGACGTAGATGGTTTATCACATGTCATAATGGCCATTATTAGTAGTCTTATATGGAATAAGTTATAATATGTTTATAGTATATGTTATGATATGTTTATAGTATATGTTATGATATGATGGGTATGTTTATGTTGTTAGTTTTTCCTTGCTGGGCATTAGGCTTACTCCTTTTCTTTTAGTGTGATGCAAGAAAATAGATGCAGAGGCGGAAGGATTCATGGAAGCTGGGTGTGTGTATGGAGGTGAATGGAGTGGATGGGCTGCATGTCGATTCGAGGACAACGTTTTTTTTAGTTTCTTTAAATTACATTTTTATGTATTTTTCTGCATTTAGCTTTGTAAACAATTTTATTTAAAGTTATGTTTTATTTTAAAACAATGAGCTCATTTATGTATTACAAATATTATTTTTAAAGTTTTCAATAAAGTTACGAATTTTCTTATGTATGTTTCTTCAAGGTTGTAGTTATGTCTAGTAGGTTTAATGACCTAAGTCTCATAGATAGTTGGGTCGTTACAACTTTTAAACTACCGCTAGTTTGGTCAAGATGCACTAGTCGTGCTTGAAAGCCTAGACAGACCTTTGGAGTGTAACCCATTATTTTCAATCAATGTCTTAACTCAATAGTGTGCCTTAGGGTCAGTCAAACTTGAAATACATCACTAATTATATTCTCATAAGAGAAGTCAACCTTGAGATAAAATAAACATATTTGGAAGTCTTTCCTTAGGGAGGCTGCAAGCGGAGGCGACAAGAGACCCTTCCTATGCCTCTCGGTGTTCAACCAATAATGGAGACCATGAGACTTATTGTCATAACTCCCTCTCTCACTCACTATTTTGAAAAAGTGTGTTTTTCACAAAATCAATAATTTTTTTAATTTAGTTGGAAAAATAAATTTAATTATTTTTACCAAATTATATTCTAATAATTTCTAATCCAATTAAGCAGAACAAAAAAAATTGTGCCCTTAATTCTAATGTTGCTTTAATTAAGAGAATATCATTTTTATTTAATAAAATATTTTTCATTAAAACAACAAATTAAACAACTTTAATTTTGATTTACCATCTTAACTAATTAAGACTAAATTTATTATTATATGATTTATCATATATAAACATATAACAAAATATAGGACGTTCTTAATAGCATGTTTCTACACGAATGTAATGCATGCTAATTGCATACTATGGGTATATGAATGACATGTTATAATGCATGACAAAACATTAAACATTTTAATCACATTCAAACATTTAAATGAAATTGGGTATGGTAACTTTTAGGTATTTCTAGAAAAATTACAACACTTGCAAAAAATACATGAAAATGTAACCTAGACAATTAAAGGCATGATGAAGAGCACCTTGATCTTGAACCTTAAGATACAACCTTGTTTAGCCAATGCCCCCCCTTTCCATATCCATTTTGGATTATACAACTTTTTTTAATTATTTTAAACAAACTTTTAAAAATAATTAAACTTTGGGTTTTAACACCCAAAAAGTTTCTAAGGCCCAATTTGAATTTGGGTGATTTAATTCAAAAATAAATTAAAAATTTTAATTTTGATAAATTAAAATTCAAGATAATTTTAATTTTAGATATTTTAAATAAAACAATTTTAATTATGGAAGATAACAGTTAAATATTTTTAATTAAGGAAAATAATCAATATTATTTCAATTAAAGAAATTTCCAAATTAAAACCATTTTAATTCAATTTTTTATTTTTAATTAAATGAACAATTAAAAACAATTATGGTAACAACACATTAGGGTTTGTAAGATACAAACCCTAGGTGTGTACCAAGTGGTGTGGCAGCAGTAGGGTGGTTCGGCAGTGGAGGCCACGGCTGGGGCCTGGCGTGGGCGCATGGCTGGGCACAAGGGCGCCCAACAGAGGCGTGCGAGGGCAGGCTGGGTGTGGCAGGGGTGCGCGTTGGACTTGCTGGGCACAACAGGGGTGCGTGGGACTGGGAAAGGCTAGGAGGCGCTGGGGCACGGGCCTGGGAAGTGAGGCGCACTCGGGAGCGGGTGGCAAAGGCAGGCGCGACTCAAGGCTAGGCTCGGTCTCAGGCTTGGGGCTTGGAGCTCGGGCCATTTTGGAATTTCAGTCAGAATTAAAAAACAATTACAAAATCCCTATGCCCCAAAATTGGCTTACATATTTCATCTAGAAATTTTAAGAACAATTCCTAAACCCAAAAGCACCATTATTAAACAACCCTTAAGAATCTATCATCATGAAAATAATCATCCATCCAATCAAACATATATGACATATAATATAAAAATGCACATAATCTCACACAACAATTAATAATATGCATAGATTAATAACCTGGCTCTAATACAAATTGCTGGAAAAACAATCAGAGTACGCATGAGAATAAGAGTGGTGGGCCCAATGTGTACAACAATAAAATTTTCCATCACTCATATAAACGGTTTATATGATCAAGAAAACATCTAGATAGAAATATTAACATACTATATTATTAATCATGCAACATATATATAAATATAAAATATATTTATATATCATATAAGCAAATACATAAATATTCAAGAATGTGATTATTTACCTCTTGAAGCCTATCAAGTGTCCTTGAGATTTTCGTATATATATCGATCTTCCTATCCAACGCTTTGAGTACTCAAACCACGATCTTACAGAGTGTTCTCTACACCTCAAGATGTGTGTGGGCACATAGAGAACATGAGTTTATAATTAGGAATTACAAGTATTTCTCAATACATGAGAACTTGAATTATGGTCTGAGAAATGTTAGAATAAAGAAGAAGAAGACAATCTTTTTGTCTGACAAAAATTCTGAAAATTTTCTTATATTGTCTATTTCTCTTCTTCTTATTCTATATCATATACATATAGAGATTATTCTATTACTTTATTTTTCCTAATAATAATAATAATAATAATATAATGATGATCCTCTTGTTTCAGCTATTGTAGTTTTGTAGTTTGGTGGTTGATTAATGAAGTAGCTTTCTTCTTCTTGATAAAAAAATAATAATAATATAATGATGATAGGAATTGATTTATGTAAATAACTAACTTAACAAATTTGAAAATATCTATTTTCAAATTATTAATTAATTAAATAAACAAAATAAAAACAACACTGATACAATATCAGTGCAGTGCCACACGCATGGCACATTCCTTGGATTGTGTTGTGCGTGAACTGCTACTTTTCCTTTTTGAGGGATATTGCATTTTTTTTTATTTATTTAACTAAAATCAACCTTCCACAAAATAAGATATTTATCTTTTTAAGGAAAAGATGAAAACCATATTTCAAAATTTAAATTTTAAATTCAAAATTCAAATTGATGATCATCATTATCATCATCTTTTAAAATTTAATAATTCAAAAACTATTTTTGGCTTACCAATTTTATTTTCTCCCACTCAAATTAAATAATTAGTTTAAAAAATTAATTAATTAATTTATATATATGAATTTCAAAATTATATATTTAAATTAATAAATATATTTTCAAAAAATTAATAATTAATTCGAAATTAATTATTTAATCTCAATTATCATATAATTGTATACTTGACCCGAAGAATAAAATTCTTCTCAAATTTCCAAATTACAATTTTACCCTTGTATCAACTCTTACCTCGATATGGTGTTGATAGAGCCGTCCTCGGGACCTATGGACCTATAATATCAAGCTCCAATAAATATTAGATTATTAATCAAAGCTCTTTGATTAAATAATCATATTTATTAATCTCATGATTACTCCACTATATATATGAGATTGAACTCTTGATAATTATGGACATATCTGAGTACTTAATTAAAGAATAAATCGTCCATTGATATAATCATTACATACAATGCTAATCCTGTATTAATGGTTCATAATTAAAAATGAATAAAATTACCATGTTACCCTTTTAGATATATCTTGTTCCTAGAGTACCATTGACTTTACTAGTGAAGGTTGTGTCACAACAAGTTTGCGATGTGAGCGCTTATAACCGTTTCAGTTCCAAAAGTCAACCCAATAGAGAACCATTAGTCAATCTATAAGAAGGTATAGATTTCATATCTATTAAACTATGTCCCTAGCCATATACATCTTGAGTCCCCATAACAATTGTGTTTAGCCTGATCATTCTAACAAACTTTAACGCATTAATCAAAGGATCAGATGACATATATAGGAGTTCATAGCAACCTCATGATTAATATCATCGTTTGATGTGTTTGATTAATACTATGAAATGATGTTTAAACAAGTATTAACAAATCACATTTGGTCTAGTTCTATATATCACTATATATAAAGTACATTCACTAATGTGTCCTACTACACTTGTAACACGGATCTAGGTCACCTGTATTCATAATACTAGCGAACTGTACTAGCAGTAATTAATCTAAAGATTTCATAACTTTATTTTACTGAGAACTTTTTTATGTTTATTATCTTAATTTTGATCCTCTCATACCAGTAGGAGATTAAGACCACATCGATAAACTTTGGAATTTTCTGATATTTACTTAATTTTATCAACATAATATTGAACATAGTTTATAGAAATAATAATTCAATTCAATTATTATTTCATTTAAAATATTTGTCAACTACAATTTCTTTAAGGGAACTATTCCCAACATGAGATTCGTCCAGAATTTCTTTCTTGATTCCAGCATCCATCGGAACTCATATTCGATCCTCACATCTCAACCTATCCATGTCAAATTAGTAGAGTCCTTAACCACTTTTACTACGATTCCCTTTCTATATTTCACCATTTGTAGAATTATATTTGTCAATTCATTATTCCCAAACTCTATACCAATTCTAGTTGTTCCTCAAATGAATTTGCTGTGATCTGTTTCAAACGATACACTTGGCTTGGACCTTTCCCAACTTAAGGCATCAGCCACCATGTTAGTTTCCCCCTGGGTAATGAAGGATTCCACCATCAATCCTTCACCAATTCTCACCAACATCTTTATCTCATATTTAAAACCCTATAGGTAACCAAATTCTCTAAACTATTATATCAGTGTATGTCTCACACTTCTCCTCAAAGAATATTGTCGCCATATTTTACATGCAATTATCATTGTTGTTAATTCAAAGTCTCATGTAGAATATCTCTGTTCTTATTCCCTTAAATACTGGGAAGCATAAGTAATCACCTTCCCAGCCTACATATGGACATATATTAGTCCCTGTCATGCCGCATCACTACGAACTTCTCATTTTCTAACAACAAAATTGTATCCACTACACAGTCTTGTATACCAGTCCACCACATGCTTGTACTGATACCATGGTGAAATGATCAGCCATTGTTTTAACTCTTAGAAGCCCGGTTTGCATTTACTGATCCAGACAAACCTCAAACTCTCATGTGTTAATTCAGTCAAGGGTATTACAATCCTCGAAGATCTTCAACCAACTACTGATAGTATCCCTGCAGTCCCGAGAAACTTCTAACCTTTGAAGCCTTCCTTGGCCAATCTTTTACTGCTTCTATCTTAACTAAATAAGCACAATACCATCCTTTTCCCAAAATGTGACCCAAAACATCACCCAAAGAAGTCACAACTCATCCTTCTTGAACCTTGCCTGCAATTTATGTTTCCTTAGCCTCTGTACTACCAAACAGAGATGTTGCTCGTGTTCTATCTCTGATTATGATTAGGCCAATACATTACCAATAAATTTAAACACGAATTGCCCCAATAAGCCTCGAAATCTTTAATTGTCAAGTCCACATAGGCTGCTGGAGCATTGGTCAGTTCAAAAGCCTTCACTGGACATCCACAATGTTCATACTTAGTGCAAAAGGTAATTCTTGAAATGTCTTCTTTCTTGATCCTCAGCTGGTAATAAGCAAATCGAAGATCACTCCGTATAAACATTGTCTCACCTTGTAATAGATTACATAAGTCGTCAATTCTTGGCAGTGGATACTTATTCTTGATAATCACCTTCGTCTGCTCTCCATATTTGGTACACATCCTCAATAACTTGTTGTTCTTCTTAACAGATAATGTTGGTACACTCCGTGGTAAGACGCTCAGTCCAATCATCCCAAGTTGAGTAACTCCTTCAACTAAACCTTTAATGATTTCCACTCTGATGGTGCCATTCTATATGGTGCCTTGAATATCAGTTCTATTTTTGGTGTCAGTTCAGTAACAACCTTAGTCTCCTGATGCGATGGCAAACCCTCTAATCCAACTGGTAAAATCCTTGTGGTGTCCACCACACTAGCTAGGAATCCCATGCATCCTCCTTGGGATAAGTTTCTAACCTTCAATATTAAAGTCATTGGATTTCGTGGCCCATTCAAACACCCATGAACATAAACAGGTCCTTCAAACTTAAAAGTCACCATTTTCCTCTTACACTCTATGGTCGTTCCCACTTGGCCAACCAATCCATACCCAGTAACATGTCAAACTATTTCACTACTAATTCTCTCAAGTTCGTAGACTACTCCCTACTATTTACCTCTACCGACAAAGATCTAATTCTGCTTTCTAGACGTTGTTGATTTCTGATAGGTGGAAACATCCCAATCCCCACAATGTACATATTCTGGGAACAACTCCATTCATATATAACCTTCCAAAATAGACTATTGCATATCTATTGCAAAAGTAAATGCGTACTATACAAGAAAAGTCAATGCTATAAATCTAATCTGTCACCACGGAGGGTCTAGCCTCAGCCTCCGTTTGTGTCAAAGTAACTAAAGTTAGAACTGAATTGTTGACTTTCCTCAGTTCCTCCTCCTCCGATTGTGGGCACTCCCTCATAAAATGACCCACCACGCCACACAAGAAACATGTAACGACCCAAAATTCACTAATAAGGCTTAAGGGTGTTGATTAGGGTGTCGGGAGGGCATAATTGGTTTATATGTGATTTAAATGATTTTAATGCATGATTAATATATGTTATAATTTTGGAGACCACATTATTATGTGGATATATTTGCAGCATGCGACTTGAGGCAATCCTAGGGAGCCAGTTAGCGAGAAAGTCACAACGGGACCCAATACTTGACTCGGGGCGAGTCAAGGGGCATTTTAGGTATTAGATATTTATTTGGGTTATCGGGTTATGAAAATAAATAATTCGAGATATATTTGAAGTTAGAGATTTTAGAAGGGAATATTGGGGAAATTTACCATTTTTCCCTCGGGGACATTTTTGGTACCCTGAGCCTTGGGATTAACTTAATTAACTAAGGATAGATAAAAAAAAACCAAGGAAAACAGTAGAAACACCTAAACTGACCCTTCCCTCTTCTTTCAGCTCACTCAACTCTCTCTCTTAAGGAAACCATGGAAACCAAAGGAAGATTTAGCTAGAAACTCAAGGATTTGAGCTGGAATTTTGGGGAATATCTCAGTAGAAAATTGAAGGTTCATACAAGAATTTAGGTATGCATTGAATTATGATTTTAGTTGTCTAAATTTTGTAGTTTTGGCTGGGCATTAAGTTTTCTTGGGTTCTTGATATTGAAGATTTAATTGAGGCTAAGGACTTGGGAATTAGCTCAGGAACAACTTGGTGGACTTATTCTTCAGTAGAGGTTAGTCTCTAATTATGGTTTAGCATTTGAATTCTGGGAATTGTTGGCTGTTCTAGATAGTTTTTGAGCTTTGGGGTTTCAAGGATTGAAATGTGATTTTGATGAGTTTTTAAGCTAGTTTTCCTATGGGTTTTGTTACTGGTAGTATATTAGAACTATTGTGATAGTTAAAGTATGATATCGGTATGGTTTAGGGTTAAATTGAGTGAGGTTGGGCTGTTAGAAATGGTGATTTTTTCTGGGTTCGAAAGGGTCGGGTTACGGCTCTGTTCTTGGTGTGCCACGACCCTCGAGAACAGGTGGGAGCTGAAGAAGAAGGGCGGGTCGTGGCATGGGGTATAATGCCCCAAATTTCCTAATAAGGTTTAGGACCTTGATTAGGAGGTCGGTAGGGCCATAATTGATTTACTACGATATTAAATTATTATATGCATGTTTATGTGAATTATATTATAATATGATGATAAATTCATGCATATGGGTTTAATTTTAATTATAAGGGAATTTTGGTAATTTGGCCCGTTGAGGGCGTAATTGTGTATTTTCATGCATGTGGGTGAGTTATGAATGGTACCACATTATATGTGGATTGGTTTGAGCTATTCGGCATGAGACGATCATGGTATGCAAGTTTTCGGTTTGGTCATAACGGGGTTAATTTCGGGACTCGAGGTGAGTCTTGGGGTGATTTTGAGGATTAGAACATTACCGGGAATTAAAGGGTAATGGGATATGATTTATTGGTATTTGAGAATATTGAGAATAAGGTGAACAGTTGAGGTTTGGTTTGTTTCTCTCCCATGGTGAAGAGGAAGAAGCCAATTCGTAAGCTAGATCAACAGGTAGGAGAGCAAGGTGAACAACTGAGTTTGGAAGAGAAATCTCCAATTCATGATTTGGACAATGACTGGATGCCTGCCGGCCAATTTTCTGGAGCAGGTAAAGAAGATGAGACGTGTGATGCAGTTTTGCCTCACCAATTTGAGGAGATCTCTGGATCAGGAGAGAAAGATGATGATTCGACTCAACCGATGGACTCATGGGCAGATAAAGTAGATGAAGAAGATTATCGAGCTACAACTCAGAGACAGTGGAAAAACTTCACGGCTAGTAAGTTTTCCTTTTCGGACCAGCAGCTTGAATTCACTGAGCCATTATACAAGGAGGGACGAAAATTTGCTAGAATTGATGCTGAAGAGGTTAAAATACAATCTGCTAATTGGAGCTCGGCAGTCATTTGCATGGTGCTAGGTGATAACCCACCAATTGTTTTGGGGCCATCTAGGGATAACTCAGATTTCAAGAATGACTATGGGTCTAATTATGGTCAAGTTCAATGATGATGCAACCAGGGATCATGTGTTAGAAAATGGCATTCTTCACTTTGATAGGAAGCATGTTATTGTTCGGCCATGGATGATAGGTCTGAATGCTATTCGTCTTGTGCGATCTGTACCTCTTTGGATTCATCTATAAGATTTGGGACTTCAATATTGGGGTAGTAAATGTCTCAGTGCCCTAGTGAGTACAATTGGTAAGCCAATTATGGTGGATAAATTCACAAGGGAATGATCTCGTATTCAGTATGCCAGAATTTTGGTAGAAATGGAAGTTACTGAGAACCCTCCTAAAAACATACAATATATCAATGAGCATGGCCAAATTATGGAGCTGGGGGTTGAGTATGAATGGTTACCGATTAAGTGTAAGACTTGTGCAGGTTATGGTCACTCAATGGCAGATTGTAGGAAGGCACATAATACTCAATGGGTTGTGAAGGAGTCTACAACTAAAACGGAGACACATGGTATGAGCTCTGAGGGAATACATGAAGGAGTGAAGGAGAAGCCTACAACTCAGGCCAGGTTTGATGATAGTAAGGTTCAGGACAATCTAGTCGAATCCACTTAGCCTCCAAGTGAGATATCAGCTGATAGTGATAAAGGTACTCAGGCTAGCCAACCTTGGCGTACCCCGAAAAGAATTGCTGCACCAGCCAAGGAAGGAAAGAGTTCAGGTTTAGCTGCTAACAATTCTGGTCAAAAGAACAGGAAGTCTAATAAGTTTGGGGTGCTACAAGAGCAAATGGTCACTGATAAAGAAGGTAATACTATTTCTGTCTCCTCAAATGGATAAGTGTAATATTTTGAGTTGGAATGTTAGAGGGCTTAATGGTTCTAATAAGCATAGCCCTGTTAGTGATCTTTATAACAGAAATAAAGTTGGAGTAGGTGGTCTTTTAGAGACTAAAATGAAGGGAAACAAAATAAGGAGGTTCATGGAACATCATTTCCCGAACTGGGATTTTTATACCAGCTCAGTCATAGAAGGCCGTCTGTTGATTATCTGACGAAAGATATTTGCAAAGGTCAATATCATTGAGGAATCTAATCAATATGTTCATTATGTGGTGAAGTTGGCTGGTATGCAACAAGTTTTTGGTGTCACTTTTGTTTATGGTGTTAATTCAATTGAAGGGAGGAGAGCTCTCTGGGAAGGGTTGCAAAGGCCAGCTCTTATGGACAAAGCATGGCTAGTTTTAGGGGACTTTAATGCCCCTTTTTCAGGTCAAGATAGAGCAAGTGATAAGCCTGTTTCTGATCTAGAACTGATTGATTCTGTTCAATGGCTTGTAGATGCTCATGTTGAACCTCTAAGAAGAATAGGCTCGTTTTTTACATGGACCAATAACCAACATGGTGCAGCTCAAATTTACTCGAAAATAGATCATGCTCTTACGAACGAAAAATGGATTGATATGTTTCCTCAGTCTAGTGCACTGTTCAGTTGGGATCCTATATCAGACCATTGTTCTTGTATTGTGAGATTGCAGCCATTATTGAAGATGGGGTTAAAACTTTTTAGGTTCTATAATTACTGGACAGAGCATCATGAGCTCCGTAACCTGGTTATAGATAGTAGGCTCAAACTCACCCTCAAGATTTTAGCTATCAGGAAGATGAGAGAAAAGCTGCTGCTAATTTTTCGATTCAGGAAAAACGCTATCAGAGTTTTTTAATTCAGAGGAGCAAGATCACATGGCTGAGACAGGGTGATATGAACACTTCTTTCTTTTATGCTTTTTTTAAAGAAGCGTAAATCTGAAAATGATATCGTCTCTTTCATCTCAGAAGAAGGAAAAGTTGTGGATAATTTCTCAAAAGTTGTCTCTCATTTTATGAGTCATTTCAGATGCTTTTTAGGTAGTCCTAGTTCGGCTACAGGCAGAATTAATATTCAGAATGTTGAGATGGGCTCTAAGCTTTCTATTGAGCAGCAATTGAAGCTTCTCAAACCTTTTTCAAAGAAGGAGATAAGGGACTCATTGTTTTGCACTCCTTCTACCAAATCTCCAAGACCTGATGGATTTGGTTCTGGCTTTTTTAAAGCTAGTTGGCAAGATATAGGGGATGAGGTTTGTTCAGCAATATCTTAGTGTTTTGAGTCAGGTTATTTCCCATTAGAACTTCATGAAACAACTTTGTCTCTTATTCCTAAGGTTGCTAACCCCTCTCGGGCGATTGACTATAGACCCATAGCTTGCTGCTCTACATTGTACAAGTGTATGGCTAAACTGATATGTAAGAGAATGGCCTTAGTTCTCCCTGATCTTGTACAGCCAAATCCAGGAGCGTTTGTTAAAGGTCGCTCTATAGCCCATAATATAATGATTTTTCAAGATCTCATCAAAAACTATGGGAGGATTTCCACTTCATCGAGATATGCCATCAAGATTGATTTGAGTAAGGCCTATGACATTGTTGATTGGGGTTTTCTTGAGGACTTGTTAAAAGCTCTAAATTTTCCTCAGAAATTCATAGGATGGGTTATGTCTTGCATTCGGAATACATCTTATTTTCTTTTGATGAATGGCAGAGTTCAAGGTAAATTTAAAGGTAAAAAAGGGTTGAGACAAGGTGATCCCATGTCACCTCTGCTGTTTGTTCTTATAATGGAATATTTGACTAGAAGTCTTCAGCTTGCTGCGCTTAATTCTCCCTTTAGATATCACCCTATGTGTAAAATTCTCAAGCTCATTAATCTATGCTTTGCAGATGATTTGCTTTTATTTTGTAAGGGGTCTATCTCAGCTGTTAAAAGTGTCAAGGAGGTTCTTGATGAGTTTGCTGCTGCTACAGGGCTTTCAATCAACTCTCATAAGTCTCATATTTTTTTTGGTGGAGTCTCTAGCCTTGACAGATCTCGGATTGCCCAAGAAGTACAGCTGACTGAAGGTACTTTTCCTCTTAAGTACCTTGGGGTTCCCATGAGGCCTACCAAATGGAGGCATGAAGATTGTGAGGTAATCCTTCAGAAATTTCATTTAAAAATTCAGAACTGGGCGAGTAGACATCTTTCCTTTGCTGGCCGCATTCAACTGATACATTCTGTTTTGCTGGGGCTTCGAAACTACTAGATGACAGTTTTTGTCTTGCCTTAAAGCATTATCAAGGAAATTGATAAACTTTGCAGGGGCTTTCTGTGGGGCACTTCTGGGCAGAGAAGCAAGCTTCACATTCCTTCTTGGTAGAAGGTTTGCCTCCCCAAAGCCTATGGAGGTTTGGGATTCAGAGATGGTTCAATTTGGAATCGTGCTATTTTAGCTAAGTATGTCTGGGATTTATCAACTAAACCTGATCTGTTATGGGTCAAATGGATCAATTCCATTTACCTTAAAGGAGTTAATATCTGGACCTATGATCTGAAGGTTGATTGCAGCTGGTATTGGAGGGAGCTTTGCAATCTTAGAGATCGTTTTACTCCAGCTGCAATCCTCTCTGCTGGTGCGCATAGGAAGTTCAAGGCAGCAAGATTATATAATAGCATTCTAGACCAGCAAAGGGTTGATTATTATAGGACTGTTTGGAGCAAAATTATTCTTCCTAAACACAGATTCATGCTTTGGCAAGTGATTAACTCACAGCTTCTAACTAAGGACAATCTCAACAGGCTGCATATTCAAATGAATTCCTTGGTCTGTCCGGTCTGTGAGAGCTTTCCTGAAAGTCATTGTCATCTTTTCTTTGACTATAATCTCTCTAAGTTGGTGGTTAAAAGTATTTTTGGCTGGTTGGGGTTTGCTGCATGGCCTACTGATTTTAAAGCTGGCAGGTTTGGCTGCCTAGAGCTAGAGTTGGTGTTCCTGCTGCTATAGTGAATTTGGTGTGTGTTGCTGTTATCGACATCATTTGGAGGAATAGAAATAGGTGCCTTCATGATGGTTATTCTTTGACTGTTGTGAAACTAGTTCAGGAAGTTAAATACATAACTAAATATAGGCTATACATAGTGACTAATAGGCAGCTATCTGATAGAGATCAAATGTATATTCGGTCCCTTCATTGTAATTAGTTGAGGTCTTTTACTGGTTTATTTCTGACAGGTTTTCCTATTTGTTCTTGAGTCTTTGACTCTCAATTGTATTGTTCATTGATTAATGAAGTTCATTCTTCTTCTTGATCAAAAAAGAATATTGAGAATAACGGGAATTGGAGGGTGATAATTATGATTAACGAAATAGGTGCGAAAGGACGATTGTGCCCTTGGTGGCTGTTAAGGTTTATTTTAGACTTGAGGGCATTTAGGTCTTTTCACCCTTAAGGATTTATATCAGCCTTTTAAGTTTAGAAAGCTGTAGAAAACAGAGTATTACTCTTCCCTTCTCTCCCGATGGTCATTTCTCTCCCATTTCTCTTTGAATTTTCAAGCTCTTTTTGAGGAGCCAAGCCAGGGAACCAAGCTGTGATAAGCTAGGGTTGTGTTCCACCATTGAAGAGGGTGTGTTGCTGAGATTAAGGTGAGTTTCTAGCCATAAAAACATTAGTTTTTGCTTTGTTTTTCCATTTGAGTTCCAGTTGGTTTGTGAGTTGGAAATTTGAGTTTCAATGGATGTTTTTGGCTAGGGTTCTTGGGGTTGTGATGCCTAGGTTGTATGTAGATGATATTTGGGTTCAATTGGGGGTTTAGATGATGTTGGGAAGCTTTTGGTTTGATTTAGAAATGGTGGAGTCAAAGGGAGAAGTTTCTGGGCATCTTCAGGCTGGAGGTTGCACTACAGTGCCCACAAGGGGGCGCTACAGCGCTACCCAGGGTGGCTTTGGGGCGGTTTTGGTCTGTCTTGAGCACTGGGGTGCTAGGGGGTAGTGCTACAGCGCTACCCAGCTTCTTCAAATTTCTGTTTTGAGTGTTTTTAAGGGTTTTTGGCTCGGGGTTTCAATCCTTAAGGCCCGGGATTGAATCTACTCATCGTGTGGGTACATTTCGGGGTCCCGATAGTGGGGTTTGGGTCAAGATCCTATTATTGTTGATTTTCATTGATGAAGGTTATATTTGGTTATGACTAGGTGCCGCTAAAGGATTAAAAGATCGATCGTTCTCAAGGGTCGTTCAATTGTTGTTTCTCGCTCGAACCAGAGGTAAGAAAACTGCACCCTGTGTATATGACATGCATGGTTATTCTTGATGCATGTTGGATGTTTAAATGTGATGCATGTGATGTGCGAGAAACATGTGATTAGGGCATGTCGTGAATATTGAATATGAGATTGATCAGAGCTTGAGCCTCTATGTTTATGCATGGTCCTAATTATGCTAGCAATTGTTAAGTAAGCATGCTAAATGCCCTGTATTCAGATATTTGACATATGATATATGTTTGGCAGCATTGCTTACTTGTGTATGGCACTAACTATTTAGGGTCGGCACTGGTCGCGTATTACTGACCTGAGAGTCAGAAACGGCATAAGCGTTATGAACGCAGAGTCGATAAAAGATTAGATCTAATCGATATCAGCGTTGAATGACTCTAGGAGCATTAATGCTGGACCGACCCTAAGGTCGATGAAAATTATAAGCGCTTGACTAGTCTAAGACTAGTTACTCAGAGCCAGGGCCTAAGGCCTAGGTGACTGTTTTGTCACGTGGCTAGGGAGCGGAATCCCATGGTTGTGACTCTATGGTCATGCGGTAGGTTATGTTGGTGACTAGTTCATCAAACACCTACCTTGTTTATGCTAGTGAAATGATCACTTATCTACAAAGCCCCGGTGACCCTATCGTCACATGGCTATGGGAATGGAACCCACCTTAGTGACTTTTACAACTGTCACTCTTCTATTTAGGGCTATAAGCCCTGTTTGGTTACCGGAACCACCAGTGTTAAATCACTTATATTATTAGGATTGACTTGGTAGTCATCCACTTAGGAGGGAAGGATTCCTTATCTTGGATACCCATCATGACGTGAACTTATTTGCCTGCTTGAATAGGGCTATATTTGCTAGGCATGCGCCCTATGATTTGATGACATGTTATTACTGTTCATGAGCATATTGAGTTTTCTTGCTGGGCTTCGGCTCACGGGTGCTATGTGGTGCAGGTAAAGGCAAAAGAAAGCTGGACCATCCTTGAGTTGGAGAGCTTAGGTGACGATGTGTACATATGCGGCTGCTCGACCACCACAGCCGAGGGTTGAAAGAGGAACTAGGGTTAAACCTTGTTTTGCCGCTTAGATGGGCTGGTTGTAAATATTTCCTTGTAATAGACCTTTAAATTATATTTTTAGGATCCCAATGTATTCCGTAAACGTTCTAGTGAAACGTTATATCTTAACCAAAAAGTTTTAATCCTTAACCGCTAATCATACTTAGTTACACGATTTTGGCCAAATGACTCGATTAGTGAGTTTAGGACTGTTTATAAGACACACAGTAATGGTCCTAGGAGTTTAGGGCGTTACATGGGGAGTGCTGGGTCGCGGCCCGTGTCCATTATTTGGGGAGGCTGGGCCTCTGGATGGAGGCGGGCCGCGACATAGAGGGCTTAGAGCCATGGCTCTTAAGGGCATTTTTGGCTTTCAGAAGGTTTTAGGTGCAGGGACCTAACCTAGGGTGCTCGAGATCGATTCCACTACCGTGTTTGGTGGAATTCGATGTTCCAAAGGCTAGAACTTTGACCGAAAACATTTATTCAATTATTATTGATGGAATTTCTTATCTTGGTTGTGACTAGGTGTACGGTAGGGCTCGAGAAAGAGATCGTGCTCAAGGGTCATTTCTTGTAATCAAAGCGTTCGGAGTTAAAGGTAAGAAAACTGCACCCGGTTGTGAGTTATGATGGGACTAAGGGTTCTCTATACCTGTATGCATTATTGTATGATGGTATTACCCCATGTGAATATAAAACAGACGGCCTAAGAGTGCCAGAGTTAATGTTGGCGCATAGGGCGTGACTCAACCACTGGTAGTTGAGGACAACTTAATATTCATTGAGCTCGGTTTAAGCAGACCAGAGTCAATGGGGTTAACAGAGGGTACAGACTAAGGGCATCGACCCTGATTATTATATGACTTAGTTGTTAATGTTGATTTGATGAGTTTGGGTATGTCGAATGTCTGACTATGTGAATGCTATGTATGATTGAGTATACAGTTATGCTTTATAAGTTATCTAGTTATTGTCATTCATCATGTTGTGATAATATGGTTTTCTTGCTGGGCCTTGGCTCACGGGTGCTACGTGGTGCAGGTAAAGGCAAGGGTAAGCTTAATCATCCCAAATTTGGAGAGTTCTAGAGGCAGAATGTACATAGTCAGCTACTCGGCCGCCACGGTCGAGGGATGGACAGGAACAGGAGAACTTTAAATGTTTGTTTTGCCTTTAAAGCGGCCAGTGGTTGTATATATCTGAAAATTTTGTGAACTATCCTTTAAACTCAATTACTTCTAGGATCCCATGTATAAAACATTTATTTAAATGAAATGTATCTTTTGTGACCAAAGCCTTTTAACCATAGTTCATTAATAGTTAGTGACACGTTTTCAACTAAACGACTTGATTAGCAAGTCTTGTACCTTTATATACACATAGTGTAACAGTCTTGGCTATCTAGGGCATTACAACTTGGTATCAGAGCATCCTAGGTTTAAGGGTTCTTGAAGACCAGCAGGACATGCACATTCGCCGCTAAAGACAAGCTTGACTCAGGGTTTGGTAAATGTGTATACATATTTATATGTTTAAGTGATTGGAAAAAGCTATGATTGTTGTTATCTGTTGGATTAATAGGGAGCATGAGATACTGATAGGGCCTGGCCCTTGACTGCTGTGTGACAATATTGAGGCATGTTTATTAGCATCGCCATGCATGTAAATGAATATCTGGAATGATTACGTGTATATTGCTGATATATTGATGAATACATGGATCAATGTTTATATTTTCATTGATGTATGATAATGTTGAGGCATGCTTATTTGCATCGCTGGTGCATGTGGATGAGTTGTTATGTCTTGATTGTTTGTGTTTGGTGGATTTCCAATGGTGGATTATGGAAAGACTATTACCCTGTCATCATAGTCTAATCGCCGAGTCATTGATTGCAGATTAACTTGGATAGCTATGCGTCCAAGGAGATCTACGCGACTTGTCGGCGCCAGGTCTGAGACTAGAGATGATGACCAGGGCCAGAACCCTCCGCCAATCTCTGAGAACTGGCAACATATTATGGTAGATATGCAGGCCTGAGTTAGAGCCAAGATGAACAGATACATCTTCTGAGGCAGCAGGCTCTGTCAGGGAGTGCTGCACCCATTGTGCCACCTGTAGTTGTACCAGTTGTTTCACTAGTGGAAGTGGGGAATATGTGGGAGCCGTTATATGAGCGATTCCAGAGGCAGCATCCTCCAATATTTGAGGGAGGACCTGATCCACTAAAGGTCGAACAGTTGATGACTATGATTACTCCTATCCTGGATTTCATGAGGGTAGAAGGTCATGACAGAGTGGTCTGTGCCACATATATGCTGAGAGAGGATGCCCACATTTGGTGGGAGGTGGCATCACAGACTAGAGGCGTTACTACTTTAAGTTGGGATGGGTTCAAGGACTTGTTCAATCAGAAGTACTATGATGTTGCCATCAGGGCAGCAATGGTGAATGAATTTGTGGGATTAGTACAGGGCAACATGACAGTTACTGAGTATGCCTTGAAGTTCAACAGACTTGCGAAGTTTGCACCAGATCTCGTGCCTACAGATGCAGCTAGGCAGGACAGGTTTATCAGAGGGCTTAAAGATATGATAGCCTGGGATGTGAGAATTACAATAGTACTTGGGGGAACGACCTATGCTCAGGCTGTTGAGAAGGCTCTTACCGCTAAGGAAGCAGAGAATAAGATTTGGAGGGAGAGTGCTGCGAGGCGAGAGGGGTGCAGAGTGGTGCCTCCATATTCAAGGTCTGGTAGGGGTGGAGGCCCCAATGATCAGAAAAGGAAGAACCCTGATGCCTCGATTTCTCCTGGTCCTGATAGGAGGGAGGCATCAGGGCGTATGGAGGAGTTACTCAGAATGCACGAGGTACAGAAGACGCCATCAGGGCGAGTGTCAGGCCAAGGCTTGCTTTGCGTGCGGGACAGTGGGACACCTCAAGAAGGATTTCCCAATAGAGAGGAAGGGGGAAGTAGGGAAGGTGGACAACTTGACTCCAGATCGAGTGTTCACTTCGACACAAGCAGAGGCCGAGGCTAGTCCCTCGGTGGTGACAGGTCAGCTTTCTAGCGCTGGTGCTACACATTCATTTGTTTTTTGTAAGGTGATTGATAGACTGTGTAGACCTGGTGAGTACTGTACTGCGGGGTTTGAGACTATATTGCCTACTTGGGAACTGGTAGTTTCTAGAAGGTGGATTAGGGCATTGCCAGTAATGGTTGATAGTATAGAGCTTCCTGTAGATTTGATTGAGCTAGATATGGAGGACTTTGACATGATCTTGGGCATGGATTGGCTGGTCAGATATGGGGCTACTATTGATTGTAGGAAAAAGATGGTGACTTTTGAGCTTGAGGGAGACGATCCATTTGTGTTCATGGGTACGGTATGTGGACCCCGTGTACCCAGCTCGAACTGTGTCATTCTAATACCTCACACTGAACAATTATCTAAATTCCTCCAAACCCATCATAACGATGTTCCGAGTTTGGGATACCACTCCGCACCAAATTCGGGCATCATCTCGTAAAATACACATGGCACAGACCACTCTATCATTGCATGCCACCCTCATAAAATCGAGGATGGAGCTAATCATGCACATCCACTGCTCAGCTCTGAGAGGATCTAGGCCTCCCTCAAAGACCGGAGGGTAGTGTTTCTGGAACCTATCGTACAACAATTCCCATCTATTCTCAACCCCAGGCTGAGCCAAAACTAGTGCTGCTACCGATGGAGCAGACATAGTAGCGTTCCCTGGCAAATGTTGTTGTCTCAACCACCTAATCTCATTCTCTTGCCTTTGTAGTCTCGCTTGCATATCTATAGCCATCTATTGCCAATTCCAAGAGGCAGGTGGAGGGTTTTGGCCCAGATTATCACTCCTGCTCTCAATATCAACCCTACATGGTCTAATTAACAGCCTTGGATGGATAACTTCCAAGTACATCTGTAATCAATGACCCTACCTATCAAGCATGATAATTATATCTAGAAATCATTCCACAGTCGAAACCAAACAACACAACATTCACATACAACATTAATGCAAAACACATGTCTATAACCTTTATGCATCAATCAATAGGCACTGCTCTAATAATATATATCATGATGTCCATTCTAGCATGCAGATAAGGCATACATTTCATATAAACATTTAAACAGGTATTCAACCCATTAACCATCGAACCATGAGTCGAGCTTGTCTTTAGTAGTGAGCGTACATATTCGATCAATCTTTAGGAACCATGAACCTTGGCAGCTCTGATACCAAGTTGTAACATCTTACTAATCTAGGACTGTTACACTGTGTGTTTAAAATAGTGCTTAACTTGATAAGCAAGTCACTTAGACTCAAAAGTGTAATTAAAATTGAACGATGGTTTAGGTACTAAATATTTTGGTCAATAAAATTAAAATTTTTATTAAAAGGTTTGAATATATAAACGGGATCCCAAAAGTTTATAAACAAATGATAGTTATATTAAACATTAGAAAAATAGCTAACCTAAGTGGTAAAATCGAACCAATGTTCTAAGTTCCTCAAATATCACTTGACCGTGATGGCCAAGCAGGCCGAATATGTATGTGCCGCTCCAAAGCTCTCCAACTCATGGTTGGTTAACCTTAGCTTGACCTTACGTGGACCATAGAGCACCCGTGAGTTAAGGCCGAGCAAGAAAATCCCCACAAGGAATAATAATAACCCAATTATTCATAAGCAATAAACATATGCTCCACAGACGATAAATGCATTCATTCCAATCATATACATCATAAGCAAGTTTCACAAATACAAGTATATTTATTTCAGGCATATGAATCATTTACACGGCCCAAGAAAAACAACCTTCTTGAGTGAGTGGGGGCTGCACCCTCAAAATAAACTCGCTTTCACGGCCTGCATTACACACGCTTGCTGACCGGCCCCACGTTCAAACACGATGGCCAAATATAGATCGTATCGATCATCCATAGATAAATGATTGCTAATATGCAAAGCAACCAATCAACTCTATGTGCATATGCCAGTTTTCTTACCTCAAGTCTTGTGCTGAAGACAAAGCGACCTTAAGTGTGATCCTCTTTCTCGAGCCTCGCAGAACTCTTAG
The DNA here is from genome assembly GCF_963169125.1 of Humulus lupulus. Classification (NCBI taxonomy): domain Eukaryota; kingdom Viridiplantae; phylum Streptophyta; class Magnoliopsida; order Rosales; family Cannabaceae; genus Humulus; species Humulus lupulus. Next base: position 222,837,800 of record NC_084796.1, read on the forward strand.
TCACAACATTAATGGCACGCTTATTAGGGACTAAGTCTCAATCAGAGATTTCAAAACTAAACCTTAGCTCTCAGAACCTCCTATTCCATTCAGTCGGGAAATGGAATCGTCCGTTGAGCCCGCAAGTGGGTTTCCAAATCCCTAAATAAATGCACCCTAAAACTGCATTACCCTGCAGCACCGCAACTCTAAACGAACCGAGAGGCCCCTACTCAAATTTGTGCATTTTGAGCCACGATGCCCCATCTAAAAAGTCATTGTGCTCCCACAGACAAAGAGATTTCCCTATCCAAAATTCTTACATTAGCACCGCGACAAGCTCTTGAAGGGTTGTGACACTCTTCCCAAGCACAGCGGCGCAGCTGCAAAAAAACCAGAAATGTGATTTCCCCTACGATATCCCAACACCAAAATTGATACTTCTAGCAGATTTTAATCACAAATTACTTTAAATGACTTGGAGATGCTACAACCAACATCAAGACATCACAAAAACACATCAAAACACCTTAGAACATCTAATAACATTTTTGAGTCTCAAACTCAAACTTAATCTCCAAAAAAAATTTGAGAATCACTTCACAAATCAATAGTTCCAGCAACAATCAAATCCTTAATTAAGTTTATAAACGATTCCCAATCTTCAAAACATGTAACTAAACATTTCAAAAGCACCCTAATTTGAAATTAAGATAAAAATCTCAAAAAACCGAGAACACCAAGAAGAAAAAAAAAACTTAGGGAGGGAAGGGTTTAAGTCACTGAATTTTGAGATTCCTGATAGGTTCTAAAGTCTCCAACAGCCTCCCCTTTAGAACTTTCAAATATCCTCCAAAATTCCTCAACCATCTTCAAACTCCTAGGCTTTGACCTGACTAGAGCTTGCTAGGTGGTCTTCAAGAAGGCTCCAAGAAAGAAGAAGACTTAAGAGGAAAGAAAGGGTCCCAAATGCGGTTGTAAAAAAACTTGGGTAATGGTAACTAAAAATATTCAAATGACCAATTTGCCCTCACCTCCAATAAATCCCCAAAGATGAGCCCAAGAGCATTTTGGTCTTTTAGCTCAAATTCCAACTAAACCTCAACTTTCACCATAAATCTCCAAAATTAATCCACTAATCCATCAAGTGCAATTATTCCACCAATTTATTTCATTACCGAAAATTTCTCAAATATTTAAAATTACCAAAATACCCATTGGCTCCCTCGAGCCAGGTATTTATCCCTGTTGTGACTTTCTGCTAAAATTGCTCAAGAGGTTCCACTCCTGCTGAATATCACAAATATATCCACATAATCATGTGGTCTCAGGCATATAGCACATAAAATACAATTATACCCTTAACGAGTCACAATTATGAAAATATCCCTTTTTAACAAAAGCAAGCCTTTAAACACATTTAATACACATAATCATGCATACTCGATTATATATTAATATAATCCACAAATTTAATCGCCGTGCCCTCCTGGCACGCTAACCTAAGCCCTTAATCTTATTAGGAGTTTTGGGATGTTAAATATGCCCAACTAAATATGATAGACTGTGTTAGAGAATATATATTATTCAATGGAAATAGGAAAACCAAAATACTACTCTAAACAAGAAATACAAATGGCAATAAGATTGATTAAATAAAAGTACAACTCAATTGCACAAAATACAAGTAAATAGATGTGACAAGAAGTAGAAGAGAAGGAAGTTACAAACTCAAAGAAAAATAGTACAAGTATATATAAAGAACAAGGAAGAACATGAAGAATGAAATAAGAACAATAGTAAATAGAAAACAAATAAAAAACAACAAGAACACTCTAACACTCACACAACCTTAAGTGTAGAATAGTGGGGATCATCAACTTGAACAAGATTCAAGACCTTTGTCTAAAATCTTATTTCCCATATTCTCTATGCATTAAGGGACTCTTAAGTCTGGAAATAGCTCCATGGAATTATCAAGCCTTTTTATGTATTTTCTAGCCAAGTGTTTTATGAGTAGAAAATGGTGTGTCTTACAAGTGAGCATTAGGTTCCTATTTATAGAGTTTTGAGACACGCTTTGAATTTCAAATTCGACCAACCCTCTTGGCTATTACTAATGTTTAATTGGATGTTTATAGAATTAAAATGAAGATTTAGGAGTTACTTGGGATGTTAAAACATATTAAATTGGAAAATTTGGCTGCTAGCACCCTAGGTTGCGGCCTGGGACATTCCAAACTGCGACCATGAGCCTCTGTCTCCCAGGCCATGACCTGGGATGCTCTTCGTCGCAGCCTGGAGGCTGCTATAGCCTCCCAATTTTGCATCTTTTTTCAAAACATCTCAATGCCTTTCCCATTTGATATTGTAGCCTCCATACACATAATGGGAGTTAAAAATATATCTTCAACAACCATATCACATTATGGCTTTATGGAATTCAATAAAAAATGTGTAACTCTCAATCTACACATTATTGGATAATATTTGGAAGTTACAAATTTGTAGCTAATTTTGTAACTTCAAAATATGTAACACTTGCACACACGCACACACATATGTCCAATTTTGTAACTCTCTATATTATGTTACAAAGTGTGACAATTCACATTTGTGTAAAAAATCACATTTTTCGCATTATTTAATCTAAAATTATATTATATAAAATATCATAACAGACTAAATAGTGGTTCAATGTCCGGGGTTAGATTCTTGGTGGTTCATGGGGTACTACGGTAATCCACAAGCTTCTCTTCGACATTTTTCTTGGGATTTGTTAAGGAGACTCAAGTCGATGTTTACAATGTCATTGATGTGTGGCAAAGACTTTAATGAGATATTATCATTAGATGATAATCATGAGGAGGATAACAACAGTATCACAACAATGAACTTGTTTCAAGATGTATTTGAGGATTTTAGTTTTCAAGATCTTTCTTTTGAGGGGCCACATTTTACTTGGGTTAATTGACAAGGTGGTGGGGTCATGTTCAAGAAAAGTTTGATTGTGTGTGGCTAATGACAATTGGTCGCTTATGTTTCCAAATTATTTTGTTTTGCATGGGGAGTTTCATCTATCAGATCATAGGCCGATCCAATTGGTTCTCAAGAGGGTGGAGCCACTTGAGAATAACGTGAACAAGAGACCTTTCGTTTTAAGCCTCATTGGTTGAAATCTAATAATTTTATCGAGAGGTTATTATTGATGGGTGGGAGTCAAGTAATTTAGGTGGTGATGTGCATGGGATTTTAATGAATTCTTTGGGAGGGTGTGTTGTGGCGTTAAAGAGTTGGAGTACAAGGGTGTTTGGTTATCTTAAAAACGCTATCATTTCTACTATAAAAGAAATTGATAATAAGCTCGTTAAATTTTCAAGTGAGGGTCATATAGAGGAGATCAAGAGACTATAGGTTAAGCTTAAAGATTTATTGTTACGGGAGGAGCTATATTGGCGACAACATTCAAGGGCATATGGGCTAACTTCAGGGGATTATAATACATGGTACTTTCATTATAAGGCTTATGCACGAAAGCGGAAAAAATTAATTACTCAGCTAGTGTCTAACTCAGGTGCTACACTAAATTCAGAGGAAGAGATTGTTGCTAAAATTGAGTCTTATTTTAGCTCTATGTTTAATTCAGTGGCACCATCTCATGAGGATTTGGAGGATGCATTAAGGTATATTGTTCCATAGGTTGATGATGATGTTAATGAGGTTTTGATTAAACCATTTACTATTGATAATATGTATACAGCTGAATGTGAAATTGGTGTTACTAAGACCCTTTAATCGAATGAATTTCATGTTTTATTTTTTTCAAAAGAATTGGGATATAGTGGGATCACAGGTTTCGACTGCTTGCTTAGATGTTTGGAATAATTGGGTATCAATTAAGACTTTTATTCACGTTTAAGTTGTCTTGATTCCTAAGGTGAAAATGTTGGGAATATATGGTTTTACTCTTTGCAAATCAACAATGAATAATGATAATAATGCAATATTCCAAACCCTAGATGTTGATCAAGATTCAAATTCTTAGTATGAGTGCAATTCTTGATAATCAAATAAACATGTTCATGATATGAATGTTAATCTTGAATTTAAAGAACTAAATGATTAAATGATGATAAGATGAATTTTAATACATTTAATCATCAATACTAGCAATGAAAAACATAATAGAATTACAAAATACCATATTAGGGTTAGAGAGATACAACCTTTGTATTGAGGAACTTGAATCTTTAAACTCGGAAAACTTCTAAGACTTATACACAATAATAATATTGTTCTCCAAAATCTCTATTCCACGCCTTACCAATTGCTTGAAGCTTCAACTGAGTAGAATGATATTTCGGATTGAACAAGCCTTAAAACTCATGCAAGTCAAGCAATGCTTGATGAGTTTCTTGGAGAAAACCTTGGTCTTAGAAAGCTAGAGAGAGAACGAGGTTAGAGAGAGAGTTGGAAAGTGTGATGAAGTCTTTTCAACTCTAATAACCCATATATATAGTGTAGGCATCATCGTTAGTCTAACCAATAGGATTAGAGTATTTAAAACACATCATTTGGAGTGTTTTACGTAAATTGTACGGTCTTAAAAGACTGCCCATGTGATGTATCGGCTGCATGCAGCGATGCATCGCCTGGTAGGGATTTTGAAGCCGTTCGCATTTTGGCGGTGCTACACCACTTAGGGGGTGACACATCGCCTCCCTCTCTGACTTTGGACCCTTCCAATGGTCCTAAAATTTCTCCAAATGCTACCAAACTTTTTGGGAATGTTTGGATACCTCATTGTATCATTTTAGACTCTCTAAAGTAACTTTTAGATGCCTTCTACACAATATCATGTTTTCACTTCTCTTTAAGTGAAAATCATTAAGAGTTTTTCACCTCAATGTGTAAACATCTTAACCATTATATTTAACCACTCTCAACATTCCCCCACTTGGTTAAATATATTCCTCTCTTCTTAGCTTAACCATTTTGGTGCATAAAATAAAGTATCTTTTGATTTGAACTTTATCTTAGTGAAAGTATTACAAAGCCTTATCGAAGTCATTGGTGTCTTATAGATTGAACCAAGTACTCCTTAATGATAAAACCAGTAATACCACACACACATCCACTTAACCATTCATTTTTCCATTTTCTTGCTTGGCACTCATATGGCCATGTGCTCATCCATTTCATGAACTTTCCGAGGAAAACTTCAACTCCCATGAGAGGCAACACCACCTTTAAATTCACATAGGTGAAGTTACAGCTGAACTTCATTAAAATCCCTAGGCTTAACCCTCACTCGGTAGCAACCAACACTAACCATCATTGGATGGAACTCATGACTTTGTTAGTGTTGAAACTATTCACCCAATAACTTTTTCTTACCTATTGAACTCTTGCCCTTGATTTTCACAAGTTTGGAGCTGGGTTGCCATCATTGGTGAATATATTATTCTAGGAGTTTTAGTCCCATCCCTTTTGAAGTACAACTTACTAACCTCTTTGCAAGAGGTTTTGTAAATGGATCCGCTAAGTTCTCACTTGTCTTAACATATGATATCGATATGATTCCTCCACAAATCAATTCTCTCACATACTCATGTCTTAGACTTATATGTCTAGACTTCCCATTATATACACCATTATATGCTCTAGACAATGTGGCTTGACTATCACAAAGTATCGAGATCGTCGATACCTCATCCTCAAGAATTGCGATCTCCAACATGAGATCCCTAAGCCACACAACCTCTTTGCTAGTTTCCGCTAGAGCTATAAATTCGGCCTCCATGGTTGAGTGTGAAATACATGTTTGTTTCATAGAACCCCAAGAAACCGCTCCTCCTCTGAGCATAAACACCCAATCACTTGTGGAGAGAGTATCTCATACACTTGGTATCCAACTCACATCAGAATATCCTTCAAGTATCTCCGGGAACTTTGAATATTGGAGGCCTAGCTACTTGGTCCTTTTAAGGTACCCTTGAACTCTCCCAATCGCTTTCCAATGTTCCATACTTGGATTGCTAGTAAACCTAGCTAGTTTACTAACTACATATGCAAATCCACTCTTATACGACGAGCGACGTACATTAGACTCCATAATGCACTTGCATACTCAAGTTGAGTCACTGCTCTACCATTATTCTTTTTAAGCTTTATGCTGGAATCAAATGGTGTATTTTCCTCTTTGATTTTGAGATGACTAAACTTGTCAAGCATTTTCTTAACATAGTGTTCTTGACTTAAGGCATAACCCCCACTATTTTTTCTCACTTTCATTCCCAAGATGGTATCAACCTCTCTAAGGTCTTAAATCTTGAAAGTGGAAGATAGAAACTTCTTCGTTTCCATTATGCCTTTCATATCATTACTCAAAATCAACATATCATCAACCTAGGTAGAGCCATATGAAATTATTTAAGCCTTTGGCTTCTCCGAGGCAATATAGGTTGTTCATCAACCTTTGGATCTTTCTCTTTAAGAGATTATCCAAGACTTGTGGGTTCTTGAGAATTGCTATCACAATATAACATATTCTCAAAGAACTCTAACTTTCTTTATTCAATTATCACATTACACTCCAAGTCTAATAGCCTATAGGCCTTGTTATTTGAGGCATAGCCAACAAATGCACAGTTTACGACCCGTGGACCCAATTTGGTCCTTTTAGGCTCTGTGCTCTTCCAATAAGCAAGGCACCCCCACACTTTAAGATAGCCTAAGTTAGGCTTCTGTCCTCTCCATAACTCATATGGAGACACACTGTTCTTTTGCATAAGAATTCGATTCAATATATGACACACAGCAAGCAAGGCTTCACCCCACAAATTATAACACAATTAAGCATGTAAAAGCATAGAGTTAATCATCTCAAGATAAGTCATATTCTTTCTTTTAGCTATTCCATTTTGTTGTGGAGTGTATGGTGTAGTGCATTCATGTATAATGCCATGTTGTTTACAAAACACATTGAAATCATTTGAAGATTATTCACCCCCTCTATCACTTCTAAGAGCCTTTATTTTCATTTCCAATTGATGTTCTACTTCAGATTTATAGATTTTAAATTCATAAAATGCCTCATCCTTACTCTTAAGTAAATACACACAAGTATACCTAGAGCAATTATCTACAAAAGTCATGAAGTATCTATTTCCTCCTCTAGTCAATAGATCATTCAATTCACATAAATCACTATGTATTAAATCTAGCAAGTTTGAACATTTATCAACACTTGAAAAAGTTTCTTTACCATTTTAGATTTAACACATAATTCACATTTATCATGCTCATTCACATCACAATTAATTAATCCACATTTAACAAATATTTTAATTGTGTTATAACCTATATGAGCAAGTCTATTATGCCACAAAGTAATAGAATTAGAATTAATCACATTACAAGATTTAAATGCCATATCATTATTGTCACTATCAAGAGCACAAAGTTTGATCATTCCATCACATATATAAGCATTTCCAAAAAAAGTGTCAAATTTAGTCAAAGTGAGTTTACCGAATGCAAACTCCATTTTGATGTCGAATTTACTCAATAGACTTCCACATATAATATTTCTAGTCATATCGAGAACATAGAAAACATTAATTAGGGTCACTTTCTTTCCATTAGTGGAGAACACATCAATCCAGCCCCTTCCAAGTATCTTGGATCTCTTTTCATTTCCCATTTAGACTTCAAGTCCCACCTTTGAACTTTCAAAGGTTTTGAAAAGAGTTTTATCATAGGTTGCATGAATGGTGGCACAAGTATCATACCACCATCCTTGCACCTTTCCTTGGATTGCATTAACTTCACTTAAGGTTGCGATGATCTCAACATCAATTGCATTGACTTCACCATCTCTTAAGGTTGCATTAGTCTCATCACTACATGCATGAACCATGCCAATTCTCTTTAGGTATCATACATTCATCATCGAATGCATTAAATTCAATTAAGGTCACAAAGATCTCATCATCAATTATATTGACCCCAGTCTTATTATGGTTAATTTTTCAATTAACATATATCACATGATGATTAATAACTTCACAAACAAAACAAGTACAACAACAACCCTTGAATTATTTAATAACAATCACCATTGTACTTTTGATATAAACAATAATCTCAAACACGTAAAAATATGGCCATCAATACATTTCATTCAAATTCTTGAAATCTAAAGGAACTTGATGATACCAATCTCCTTAAGCATGTAATCCCATTAAGTTGTGTCATCCTTTGTTGATAAAGACTTTGAATCCATATCCATATTCATGTAGAGCATTTAAAAATAGAATTTTCTTGATCTTTCATGGTTATGTGTCCAACACAAACCAAATCTTGAAAAAAGGATTAGAAGGTTATAGAAGATGAACCAATTTCCCTCGTTGTTGATTGTGAAAAACACAAAATTGAAAGTAATTAGAAATAGAGATTTTGATTGTTGGGAATATATGACTTTACTCTTTGCAAATCAACAACGAATAATGATAATAATGCAATATTCCAAATCGTAGATATTGATTTAGATTCAAATTCTTAGTATGAGTGCAATACTTGATAATCAAATAAACATGTTCATGATATGAATGTTAATCTTGAATATAATGAACTAAATAATTAAATGATGATAAGATGAATTTAGATACATTTAATGATCAATACTAACTGTAGCGCCCTACTACTCAGGGACCGTTACACTGTGTATTTTAAATAGTGCTAGACTCGCTAAACGAGTCATTTGGCCATAATTGTATGACTAAACATGATTAACGATTTTAGGTTGAAAATTTTGGTCAAAAGGTACAACTTTTTTACTAAAAATGTTTACTTTCATACATGGGATCCCAAACTACATTCAAAAATGTTAATTACAATTAAAAAGTTACAACCAGCCGACCTAAGAGAAAAAATAGGGTTTGACCCTAGTTCTTATGAGAAACCCCGGCCATGGTAGTCGAGCAGCCGCATATGTACACATCGTCACCGAATCTCTCCAAATCAAGGTGGTCCAACTTTCTTTTCTCCTTACCTGCACCATAAAGCTCCTGTGAGCCAAGGCTCAGCAAGAAAACTTAAACATGCTCATAAGCAGTTAATAACATGTTACCAAATCATAATAAGCATGCCTAGCAGTAATAATCCTACTCATGCATGCATACCACTCATATAAATGACTAATGCGTCATATGGGGCCAGCTACCCTAATTAAATGATTGATGAATCATACCAGAGCCCGTTGCCCAAAATACATGATTAATGAATCATACAGGGGCTCAGTGCCCTAATACATGATTAATAAATCATAGTGGGACTCAGCACCTTGATACATGATTAAGAAATCATACTGGGGTTAGCGCCCTATGATATGGGATTGATGAGTCACCCCAAGCCCCTTTGCCCTATCCTCTGTATAACCAACCTTGGAGCTGGCCCAGCGTACCTGACGCTTTAGTATTCCATGACCAATAGTTCACTCAAGCGTATGTCACGCTTCTGATTAGGCGTAAACATATCGACCAGCGCTCAGCGCGCTATCGCCGCCCTATACTTATAAGTCAATGCTTTTTGACTAGCGCTCAACGCTATTGCCATTATTGACTTATAAGTCAATGCTTTTCGACCAGCACTCAATGCTATTGCCGTCCTTGACTTATAAGTCAATGCTTTCGACCAGCACTCAGCGTGCTAAGGTCGTTCTTGACTCATAAGTCAAGTCTAGGGCCCAGCCCTAGGATATGGGACTAATAAGTCACCCTGGGGCCCATTACCCTATCCTCTATATAACCAGCTGTAACGAACCTAAATTCGCTAATGAGGCTTAAGGGCCTTGATTAGTGTGTCGAGAGGGCATAATTGGGTTAAATGCGATTTGAATGATTTAATTGATTTAAATGCATAATTATATGATTAAAATGCTTGTATGATTATATTGATGTTAATGTGATATATATAAGGTATTCGTGAGAACTACATTATTATGTGGGTAAATCTGCAGCGTCCGACTTGAGGCGATCCTATGGAGCTAGATAGCGGGAAAAGTCACAATGGGGCTTAGTATTTGACTTTGGATAAGTCAGGGGTATTTTAGGTATCAGGTATTTATTTAGACTATCGGGTTATGGAAATAAGTATATGGAGGTATATTCGAGGTTAGGAGGTCTAGGCGGGAATATTGGGGAATTTTACCGTTTTGCCCTCGGGGACGTTTCCGGCACCTCGAGCCACGGGATTTGACTTAACGGGATAAAGGATAGACTTAGTTAAACAAAAGCTAGTGGAAAATAAAATTAGACCGATTCTTTCTCTCTCTCCCTCTTCTCTCTCAAGGAAACTAGGAAAGACACAAGAAAAACAGAGAAAATCTAGAGGATTTGAGTTGGGATTTTAGAGGATTTCAGTGGGGATTTAGAAGCTTAGCTCAAGCATTATTCAAGGAACATTTAATCAAGGCCAAGGTGAGAATTAAATTGTGTTTTTGAGGTTAGAAACTCTGAGTTCTTCTGAGTAGGGAGGTAATTGTGATTTTGATGTTAAAGGTTGAAGCTGAAAGCTTGGGAATTAACTTGGATATTGCTTAGAGAAGTGGTTCAGCAGAAGAGGTAAGCTTCAATTTGTGAATTAGAGGTTTAAATTCGAGTTTTGCATGGCTGGTTGGGTGTTGAAGTTCTTGAGTTTCAGAAATTGAAAGTAGGATTTCAATGAGTTTTAAGTTAAGTTTTCAGTTGAATTAGGTTGTTAGAATCATTCTCAAAGTGTTGGGATTAATTGGTTTTGAATTAGGAAGTTTCGGGATGATTTCAGGTAAGGTTTAGAGGTTGAAAATTGTGGAATTTCTGGGCACGAAGGGAAGGGCCACGGCTCTGTTCTTGAGCGCTACGGCCCTAGGATGCAAATGAGCCAGGGAGGCTCGGCTAGGGGTAAGCGCTGCGGTGCCCAAAGGAAGGGCCGCGGCTAAGCTTCATGGGCCGCATCCCTTAGGTGTGTACTTGAACATTTAGAGTTTTAAAGCACGGGAATCTAGCTTAGGGTGCTCAGGATCGATTTCACTACCGTGCTTGGTGGAATTCGATTTCCCGGAAGTTAGTTTTGTACCCGAAAACCTATATCTAAATATTAATGGAAGCCAATACCTTTGTTGTGATTAGGTGTTAAAGCTAGGGCTCGGGAAAGGATCGTGCTCGAGGGATGTCGCTTGTAATTAATAAACGAAGAAATTAAAGGTAAGAAAACTACACCCAGTTGTATATTTGTAACGGGACTAAGGGCTCCCTAGTATGTATGCTTGAAAGAATGGTATTATACCATGTAAATAGTAAACCAACGGCCTAAGCATGCCAAGGTTAAACTAGCGCACAGGGCGCGGCTCGGCCATTGGTAGCCGAGGACAGCTTATTATGCACTGAGCTCGGTTTAAGCGGGCCGGAGTCAGTGGGTTAAACAGAGGGTGCGGCCTAGGTTATCAACCCTGATTATTGTGTATTTGATTATTAGTGATGTTCACTTGTATCTTGGAATCTGAATACATGCTATAGGGTTAACATGAGTATTGAGTGTTTTAACATGCTTTAAAGGATTAATTGTTTACTGATACTGTATGTGATGTGTATTATGTTTTCTTGCTAGGCCTTGGCTCATGGGTGCCGCGTGGTGCAGGTAAAGGCAAGGGCAAACTTGATCATCCCTGATTTGGAGAGCTCTGCAAGCAGAATGTTGAGGTTTAGGCAGGGACGCGAGAACCAGAAATGTTCATTTTGCCTTAGTATGGCTGACAGTTGTCTGTATTTTGGGGAGTCTATAATTCAACTTTTAAACTCTATTTCTTTTTGGGATCCCATGCATAAAATTGTTTAATTATATAAAGTGAGACTTTTGAGACCAAAACCTTTTTAACCCTCACTCATACATGTTTAGTGGCACGTTTTTAAATTAATGACTTTATTAGCAGGTCCTGCACCTTTATAAGTACACAGTGTAGCGGTCCTGGCTATCCAGGGTGTTACACCAGCCTTGGAGCTGGTCCAGCGTACCTGGCGCTGAATTTTCCACGACCATTAGGTCGGACAAACGTATGATGCGCTCCTGGTTAGCCTAACCAAAATGACCAGCGCTATTGCCATCCTTGACTCATAAGTTAAGTCTTTCTCAATCAGATAATGCACACAAACATATATCATATATTAAATATCCAAATACAAAGCATTCAACATGCTTAATAAAAAATTACAAGCATAATCATAATCATGCACATTCTCAGGCATTCATGCCTTATTCATATTCCTATTCAACAATTCGGGCCAAGCCATAATCACATGTATCACATATCGGGTGCAGTTTTCTTACCTTTGGTCCTTGTACGGGTTAAGAATGAATGACCCTCGAGCACGATCCTGGTTCTGAGCCCCAAGCGATAACCTAGTCAAAACCATCATATAGAATCCCATCAATAATGAGTGAATAAAAGCTTTCGGACCGAGTCTTAGCCTCCGGGACATCGAATTCTACTAAGCCGGGTGGTAGGATCTATCCTGAGCCCTTAGGTTTTGGTTCCCACACTCAAAACCTTCCCAAGGCTCAAAATTTCCTTAAGTGCTACGGCCCACCCAAGTCAGAGGCCCCAGCCTCTCCTCTCATTGAATACGGGCTGCGGCGCAGCCTAATAGGCGCCACGGCGCGACCTCGCATCAAGAAACCGCCCCTTACCTCTAAGTTCAGGAGGATCGCGACACCCCAAGAACATGGTCACAACACGACCTCGTGAATCCAGATTTCACATCTCCAAATCCTTCCAAAACTCACCCTAAATCCTTACCAAACCCACCATTAAATATCACAACATTCCTAGGATGTCCTAGGCGACATAACACACCATTCAAATGGATCAACAACTCACCAAAACATAAAACCCAAATCAAAACTCAAGAAACTTAAGGAAACCAAAACTCATAAATTCAAAGCTTAGATTACCTCTGATTACGTTGTTTCCAAGCTAAATGCTCCGACTATCAAGCCCTTGAATTCGAGCCCTAAAACTCGAGTTTCCTTCAAAAATGTTAACGAGATGAAATGAGAGAACCGGAGAAAGAACGAGAGAGTTTTCTGAGTTTTATAGTTATGAGAGGTTACTTCGAGTTTAAGTAACCTTAAGCAAATCCCAAGGGTCGGGTACCCAAAAACGTCCTTGAGGGTAAGATAGTCAAAATCCCCAGAATTCCCTCTTGATCTTACTAACTCCAAATATATCCTCAAATATTCATTCCCATTACCCAATATCCCAGTAATGTACTAAATACCCAAAATACCCCTTGACTCACCTCGAGTCAAGTATTGGTCCCGTTGTGACTTTCCCACTAGCTTGCTCCCTAGGATCGTCTCGTGCCGAGTAACCCAAATGTATCCAAATAATGATGTGGTCCCACATATATCACATATATGGCAAATATACCCATAACGGGCCTACATGCATATTTAATACACCTAAACATTCATATCAAGTCATATTATAATATAACTCACATAATCATATAGTGATACACACATATATATATCACATAATCACATAATTTCTATAATTTTCTATCCTGGCCCCCTAATCGAGGCCCTAAGCCTTATTAGGTAATTTGAGATGTTGAATGGGCATTCTTATGGTTTTGTATCTCCTTCTCGAGGTCATTGACAAGGGTGTCTTTTGTTGCCATATATATTCTTATTTTGTGTGGACTCTCTTTCATCTATTATTCAAGGTACGAAGGATCGGGAGAAGCTAATTGGTTTTCGATGTAATACACTCGAGTCTCACACTTTTTCTTCGCTGGTGATAGTATAATTTTTGCTAAGCTAATTCTCAAGTTTCTACCACTATTTGTAGCATTTTATCTACATATGAGAAGGCTTCCAGACAGCATGTCAATTTTGATAAATCTTTAATTACTTTTAGTCTAAATGTGGGTGTGGCAAGTAGAGCAAGCGTGTTAGTGGTGTTGGGAATGGAGATGATGACACTTAAAACATATACAATTTTATAAGTAATTGCATATAAAAATTCTAGATTATATATTAAATATATATTATTTATGAGTAATAAGGCAAAAGTAAATTATTTTTTAAGATTTTCAACAATATATTGTTGACTCTAGATTTTTCCAAAGAAAGAATAATGTATGAGAACTAAAGAAAGATAAATGATAATAAAATTTTAGTGGTTCAACTTATTAATTAAGCCTAGTCCATGATTCCCTTGTATTAGTGGAAAGCTTCCTCGGGTTCAAGTACTTTTAGGGTTTGTAGTTTGCCAGCATTTTGACATGCAAAAGTTGGCTTGTGTTTACAATGAGTGTTCCAACCCTATTTATAGGCAACTTAGTAAGATTAGTGCCCCTAAATGGGGGCTTGTTACAATAGAAGCTTAAATGTTAGGTTAATCCCTCATTACGCTATGGAGCCTCACCAAAATATGTCTTGAGTAATTTTTTAGGACTTTTGATGTTAAACAACTCTTTAATTGCTCCCTAGGAGCTTCTGGGACCACACACGTATGATCACGATTGTCATAGTTGAGGCAATGTCATATGATGCGCAGCCTATTTCTAAGGGCGATTCTGGTATTCTAACATCCTCTCATGTTGACGGTATGGAGGGGGGACAACAACGTTCTCAGGTATTCACCCCATGTGTCATAAGTAGTGGGCGCGCATGTTAGGGTGGTCCTTGCTCTTTCAGGTGATCACATAGAGGGGTATCCCTCGCGACCCTTGATGGTAGTCTTGAGGAACCCTTCCTACTCAGATGCTTGTTGGGTCTAGTTTTGTGTTGTGTTTAGGTAGTTTTTTTATTAATCTTTTTAGCTGTTTAGTACAATATGATGCTTTAATTTTGCGCTTTTTTTTTTTTTTTTTCAGGTTTTAGCTCATAAATAAAGGAAAAGAACAATTGGAGCAAAATGGCAGAAGAATGATGAAAATTTGGCTTTTTGGTGTTTATTTCGTGAAAATATGAATCCTCAAGCAATTTTATGGCTTCGGTGAATTTTCGATACCAAAATCACAAAAGTTGAAGAAATTGTTAAGGGTCGCGACGCTGCTGCTATGATGCTGAGCCGCAGCCAGGTCCAAGGCAGAAAGCCTATTTTTCGAAGTTTGACACGACTCGCGGCGCAAGAACAAAGGGCCGCGCCACTAATGAGGATGTCTGCCCAGAAAATATACATGGGTCTCAGTGCTGAAAAGGTTGATTGAAGCCCAATGATAATTTAGACACGAGCTATGGCGCTAGAATAGTTGGATCATGGCTCGCATTGCTTTTGAAGAAAAAATTAGGTTTTAAACCTAATTTCGAGATGAGAGAATTAGACAGAAAAGAGGGGACAAAAATCAAAAGTGGGGAACACCTAAGAGAGCATCTCAATTTGTTTTAAAGAGTTTTTTTTTTCTATTTCCTTTCATTCTTATGTTTAGCTTAAGTGCTTTTAATGTTTTTAGAATGATTATGAACTAATTTCATTAATAGGGTTTCTAATTGACTCTCTTGAAACTCTATTATGATTTAATGCATTTGTCTATTTCTTCTTCATCTAAAATTTACTCAATTTGTGTTTATTACGTATGTGATTAATTGCGCACCTTTTACATGCGATTTATGAATTTGAATCAAAATCTGAAAAGTGAGATTTGAATATGCTAAAATTGAGTAGACATAGATTTCAATTTAGAACGAGAGTATCAAATTTGTCTACGTGATTTAGGGTTGTACTTATTGCTTCTCATTGTTTGAATTGACCATAGAGATATAAGGAATTCACATTAGGTCGAGTTTTCTATTTCTTAATTTGAATAGTTAATACTTTTGTATTCCTATCATTTTAGTGAGAAGAATTTAAGGGGTGAATGCATTAAAGAATCATAGAGTGGTTAGAAGAGGAGATTAGAGTCCCTAATTGTTCTCGTTCGTGAATTTCATTCTTGTGTTCTTGTTGTTAATTTATTTGTGCACTTTGCATTTATTTATGCTTTGTTGATTTTAAATTTTACAAATCCAATTTTCATTAGCCAAATAGAAATTAAGAACTAATTAATTTGTAATTGATAAATATACTTGGTCTTACCAAGATTTATTACAAATTACGATTGTCTGCATTTGCATAGCTTTAATTTTCGCAACAAGTTTTTGGCGCCGTTGTCGGGGACTGAAAATTATCAATATAAAAGTAATTAATTTTATTTCTAATTTGGTTGTTCTTTGAACTGTTTCTAACTTGTTTTGCGTGCATTCATGACCATTTTTTCAGGTAGTTTTGTTATATGCGTAGCAGAAGAGGAGTAGATAGCATTGTTCCTATTAATCTTGAGATTGAGAAAGCGTGTAGGTAGAATCGTAGAAACAAGAGAGATATTGGTCCAACTGTGGTTATGGAAAATCCTCAAAACAATGATGAGTTGAATGGATGTGTGCATGAAGTGGTTCTAGGATGAGCTCAGAATCCCGTTGTAAAAAGCTTACTAGATTATGTACTCCCAACTGTTACAAGAGTGCAAACATGTATAAGACCACTGGCTGTGGAGGCTAATAACTTTAAGATTAAGCCAACGATTTTACAAATGGGACAATCCACCATGAAATTTGTTGGCTTACCTTCAGAAGACCCTCACACGCATTTAGCTTATTTTCTGGAGTTATGTGCAATGTTCAAGTATAATGGGGTGAGCGATGATGCAATCAGATTGAGGCTATTCCCATTTTCTCTACGAGATAGAGCTAAAAGTTGGTTGAACTCCCTTCAATCCAACTCTATAAATACTTGGTAGCATTTAGCTCAAAAATTCCTGGCCAAGTTCTTTCCTCCATCAAAGGCAGCAAAGTTGAGGGGAGAGATTAATAATTTCTATCAGATGGAGGGGGAGTCTTTGTATGATGCATGGGAGTGTTTTAAGGAGCTGTTGAGAAAATTCCCCCATCACGTCATTGAAAAGTGGATGTTGGTCCTCAGCTTTTACAGTGGATTGTCACGGCTGGAGGGACATTCATGAGTAAGAGTGCCAATGAAGCATATGAAATGTTAGAAGACATGGCCACCAGCAACCACTAATGGTTTGATGAGAGGTCAAGCGGTGTTAGAAAGATTGCCAGAGTTCATGAACTTGATGCCATCTGTAACGCCCTACTTCCTTAGAGTCATTACCATGTGATTTATAAATGTGTCATTAGCTCGCTAATCGATGTTTTAGGTTAAAAAGTGTGATTAAATCAAAATAAAGACTCATTTAATGAACATTAAGTATAAAGAGTTGGTCATTCATTAAAATTCATAAAAATGTTACATTGGGATCCCAAATACTATTTTGAAATACATTTACAACCCAAAGGTATGGTACATTCGACCTAAGCGACAAAATCGAACATTTACCACGTGTTCCTCAAAACAACCCCAATCGTGGTGATCAGGTAGGCCAAACATGTACACACCGCTCCATGCCCTCCAACTCATGGTTGTTCGACCTTTTCCTTGCGCTTACCTACACCACAGAGCACCCATGAGCCGAGGCCCAGAAAAAGAACTTCAAGCACAACATACAATAATTTATTTCAAAAAATACATACTTAATCAAAACAATAAACAATTACCAGTTCCTATTGCAATGCACAACAACACTGCAGCATAATAGCACAACAACATAACAGCCTAATAGTACAATAGCACAACAGTACAGTAACACAACAGCACAATAGCATAGCTGTGGCCTTTTCCAAACGAGCTGACTAACAAGCACCAAGTCTGTGACCATAACTGAACGGGTGTGTACAACACCCTTAGAGGGTCTCGCCCTGGCAGCCTGCATTCAGCATGCTTACACCGATCCCAGCCCTTTGGCGCTCCCAGCTCTTGCCGCTTCTGGCTCTTCCGCGCTCGGCTCGTGCCGATCTGCCACAATCACATGTATGACATAATAGCTATAAAAAAAATACATACATCACTATACTCCACACAGCTCTACGGGTGCAAACAATTCTCTTACCTGTTGTCCCGAACTGACAACCCAAAGCGATCCTGAGCACGACTCCTAATCCCGAGCCTGAGCGTTAAAACCTAGTCACAAGGCCATAACAAATAGATATCCATCAAGCTCTAATTAGTTTAGAACTTCGGATTAAAATACTAGCCTTCGGGACCTCGAATCCTACTAAACCGGGTAGTAAGGTCCTTCCCGAGCCTTAAAATTTGGGTTCTCAAGCCTAAAACTCTCAAATAGCCAAAAATTCTCATTTGAGCCCAGCCCTTAAGGGTCGCGGCGCGCTCAAGTCAGAGAGCATCGCTCTCACATATGGGGAACATGGTCCGTTGTGCAAGCTGAGGCGCTCCGTGGCGCCTAGGAAAATTTTTGAGGCCCCCAGGCCTCTGTGTTCAAGAGAACCGCGATGCCTGATGAACAGGGCCGCGACTCGAGCCCCAAACCCCAGAAACTTTACCATTTTCTACGTTTTCACTGAACCCAATTCACCACAAATCCATCCTAGACATAAACTAAAGCCAGAATTAAGCCCCTCATGCATTCCCAAATACCATAGACAACACAACCACACTAATAGCTAAGCAAAAGTCCATCACAACCCAATATTCAAACATTGAGTTTGAAACTCAAGAACACCAAAACCAAACTCACAATTCAATAAGAAAACATAGGAATTCACTTACCCCTTCTGCAAAGGAAGACCCTGAGTTAATCCTCTAGTGATCCTTGCTTATTTCCTTAGTCCCCAAGCTTTCAAATCTTCAATTCTTGCACCAATTCTCCAAGAACCCCCACTAGCTTGTATGCACACCAAAGGGAAATGAGAGAATCAAGTAGGGAGAGAGAGAGAGAGACAAGGCTGAGAATATCCTCTGTGTTCTAAGTGTTTCCCCTAGGTTCTACACAACTCAGAATGGCTAAGTCACTCTAAGGTTGGGTCTATCCCTTGGCCAAAGGACAGAGACACCCTTTAAGCATATTTTTATCCTTTAATGGCCCCAAGGAAAAATTGTCATTCGCCACATTTCCCGCTAATCCTCAAATTGTCCTATAGTTCCCCATTTAATCCGACATACCCAAATAATTACTAAATAATTACCTGCTGCCCAATAATTCCAGGCATATGCCAAGTTCTCAAAATACCCCTAGGCTCACCCCTAGCCGGGTATCTGACCCCATTGTGACTATTCTGCTAATCCGCTCCCTAGGATCGTCTCAGACCACACATCTCAAATATATCCCCATAACACTGGGGTCTCACTCACAATACAAACATAATTACATTTATGCCCTCAACGTGCCAAAATTACAAACATGCCCATATTAAAAAAAATGGGCCGACTTGCATATTTAATACACACAAACATGCATGTCTAATCACATTACCACACAATTCATTTATATCACACCATCATACATATAACCAATTACTCGCTCATATAATCCCAATTAGGCCATTCAGGCACTGTAGTCAAGGCACTCGGCCTTAATATCAAATTCGGGATGTTACAACTATCCCCTCCTTATTAAAATTCCGTCCTCGAAATTTACTCAACATCTCGGGCTACTAATTCTGCAAACCGGACTATAACTCCAGAGTCAGGTCCTTTACCTCGCCACTTCTTTGCAACACTTTCACAAGAATGATAGTCTTAATCTATAAGACTTCATCTCTTTTACCCATAATTTCCACTGGCTTTTCCTTATACGATAAGTTTCACTGAATTTCCATGGTTTCTTCACCCAATCAGGGGTCGTACTCGTCACCCTCTTTCTTCAATATTGGCACCAGTAACACCCTGTGAGCCTCTACTCATGCTGTGGAAGTCCAATTTGTAGGCCCCTGGCCTAATCCCTATTAAGATCTCACAAACATATATCAACTCTAGAGTCAAACTCCTCTTTCCTTTCTAAACCATCATATTCTTGTTAGTTCATAATACAAGGAGAACACAAAGCCCTTAATCTTGGAATTCCACATTCCCATATCTAGACTTGCAAACTCTTATGTCCTCGTAATAACACAGACACTCCTGCCCTCAATGTTTCTTAATAATTTCACTAGTCCTCTAAGCCATTTTTTAACCAAGATACTTCATGTCCCGGGTTTTATTTTCTAGAATAAACACTTCTCATTCCCAATCTCATAATATCCTACTCAGAGCCACTCCATGACCCTTTTCCAAGAACCAAGGAGTCCATGGGTCTCAATCTGACACTATCGACCTCGGGGTCCAATGGAGACGTCCTGTCTCCTCTCGCACCCACTCCCCCTTTTGATATCTCACTCACACCAACCATGGTGTGTTAACCCAATTGGTCAAATCACAACTTTTGCATCCATTCATCTCATTTGTTATCCAAGGTGGTCCACCCTTAGGGACCATAATTATATCCCTCCATACTAACTTTAGGATACACTAGAGTCATAATAATCCTTCTAGCTCTGGATTATCATATCTTGTTTACTAAACGATTAGGTCGTGCGCCGTCCCGATACACAGATTGTAGTCTCAACACCCATTCATACTTCCTGGATACAATAATCGTAAGGGGTAACCTAAGGTTTATCCCCACATCTTCCTCTTAATGCCAATATCCTTTGGATCACTCATTTGATCTATATATCATTAACCATCTATTCCAGAGTGGTAGGATATGTAACCATTCCTACAAGATCTTCTTTTTGTGTTTCACCGTTTATTCATAGGAATATACTTGCCAATTATCAATCGCAAGTTCCAAATCAATCCCGATCATTATTTCAGTCTAACCGTGACTAACCAGCACTACTTCCAACTCAACATCCTAGGTAGAACATCCAAGTCCTTATTACTTCATTCACTGTGAGGTGCAAATGATCACTCTTTTAGTTACACACGGATGCACCCCAACTCATAGCATACTACACCGTTATTCCACACTCTAAGCAAGGACGATGTCTTTCATATCGTTCTCCTATACCAATCCATATGTACAAACTATAATACCATGATGTGTGAATAAATCTTCATTCCAACTTCTGAAAATATAGTACGCAACCACCCATTCAGAAAAACTTTATGTTCTCATGTTACTTCAGTCAATGTATGGATGTCCTCAAAGATGTCTCAAGTAGTAGTCGATGTGTCCCTCTGGTTTCACTGTGTTTTTCATCTCTAAGGCGTTCCTTTAGTAAATTCCTTACAGTTTTCATCTTAATTGTCTCATACATGATCCCATTATTTCCCATAGCATAACCTTGAATTTTCTCCAGAAAAATCGGAACTTCTCCCTCTTGGAACCTTACCTGTAACCCTGTTCCCTTACCTTGGTACTATCAATAAAGTTGTTATTCGCATTCTGCTTCTAACTGGGAGTAGTCTGAAACATCCTTGATCAATCTGAATACGACTTGTCCCCACCATCCTGTACTCTCTGCTTGTCGAACTTACCTGGTCAGTTTAAAAGCCTTCGCTGATAATCCATAACGTCCTACTTAGTGTAAGAGGCAATTCTTGAAAGGTCTCTTGCCTTTATCCTCAACTGGTTAATTCTATAGAGCATTGTCCCATCCTCGCAACAAGACAATGAATCCTTCATTCTTTGCAAATGGTGTTGGCGTGTTCCATGATAAGATGTTATGTTTGACCAACCCTCAAGTCAAATACTTCTTCAACTGAACCTTTAATTCTTTCTGCTAAGCTAGTGTCATTCTTCATAATGTCCCGAATACCAATTCTATCTCTGCCTTAACCCGTTACACGCTCAATTCCTAAATGCGATGATTATCCCAATGAATCCTTATGAACCCATCTGAAACCTTATTGGCCGACCCAGTGTTCATCTGGTCTAACTGATATAACCTCAGTTGTATCTTTCTCATCGGGTCCTTTCCTTTTAACCTCAAAAGTCACCATCTTATTTACAGTCCATGGTTGTCCCTTATTTGCAGGAAAATATACACTCAAGATCACCTCGTATGCCTCATTGATTCAGCTCAATCAATTACTACTAATTTTCCCAGATATATGCTAAAACCTCAAGCCCCATAGCGTGACAGCCATAGACCATGTGTCACATGTCGATGTCTCTCCTAAGAGGTATGTAGCACCAAACTTAATCAACTAAATTTATAAATAGGAACAAGAACTAGAAAGCTAACCAATCGCCTTCGAGGGACTAGCCTTAGGCTCTAACCATATCGAGATAGTCACTCGAACTTGGGTAGGGTTATCTGTACTCTTTGGCTCTTCCATTTTTGTCTTCAGGAAATTCCTCTTGATGTGCCCTACCATTCGTCATAAAAACATGCCTTCACTCGGCATTCTCGCACATGACATCTTCTGCGCCTAGTGCACACTAAATAACTCCTCGAAACCTCATCGTCGTCTTAGCGACTGCACTGAATACTATGGCCCCTCCCGTCAAGACCAGGAGTAATAGAACTTTCAGGGGTTTTTCTTTCCTACTTACTGGGCCTCCGCCCCTCCCTGATACCGCAAATGAGGATACCATTGCCTAAGCTTTCGCCCAATGGCACTCTTACTCCATGTCACGTCTCCTGCATCCTCTATAACAAGGGCCCTCCCTACTGCCCAAGCGTAGGTAACAATCTCCCACACTAGAGCAATCCTAACCCTCTGGGCCATCCCAGGGTTCAATCCTCGAATGGATCGCTCCCTTCTGTGCCAGATCCGATGGTACCAAATAACACGCGAATTTGGCCGACCTAACAAGCTCACTGACATACTCTGTCACTATCTTAAGATTTTGAACTAAGTTCATAAACTCATCGGTCTTTGTAATTCAAACTGCGTCACAATGGTGCTTCTCGCTGAACCATTGTCTGGGCTCCCCCAACCCACCATGACAACATTCCACATTTGGGATTCAACTTCCCACCACATTTGAGCATCCTCCCGCAACACATACGTGGCACATGCCACTCTATCATTGCCTTTCACTCCTACATAGCCGAGGACAGAGCAAACCATGCCCATCCACTGTTCAATTCTGCACAGGGCCAGACCCCCCTCAAAAACTGGAGGATAACACTCCTGGAATCTTTCATATAGTAATTCCCTTCTGTTTCCACCCCAGGTTAGGTCGTAATTGGTGCCATTATTGCCAACTCTCACAGGGCAGTATTCACTGATGGAACTCGTGTCTCAATCACCCAATATCTTCCTCTTGCCTTTACAATCCTGACTACATGCCAGCAAATACCTGTCATCAATCTCAGGGCCGACAGATGATTCTGGCCTCAACTGCCATCATTCACACTGCCAGATCCAGTTGACTGCCTTGGATACAAAACTTCCAAATCTATCTGCAGCCGAAAACCTGGCCTACCAGCCCTGATACTCTTATCCAACACTAAACCAAAGCAAGGCTAAACAACACAATAGCCATATAATACACATACCAAGACACAAATCCAAAATACTCATGCAACACTCATAAAACCTCAATCCCACAAAACACAAACATATCCATCATGCTCCTTATTCTAACAGATAAGGCAACTCAAATAAAAAGTTAAACAATTATTGCATTTAATACCAACCAACCCTGAGTCAAGCTTGTCTCTGGCAGCGAGCATACATGTTCAGTCAATCTCCAGGAACCATAAACCTTGGCACACTCTAATACCAAGTTTTAACGCCACACGTCATTATGGTTGCATCCTGGAATGACGACTGGCTCTGCAAACAAACACGAGTCATTCCAGTGTGCTTTGTCCTCACTCGGATGTTTCCTGGGAAAACTTCCTAGGAGGTCACCCATCATGAGACTACTCCTGGTCGAGCACACTTAACTTTGAAGTTCTCAAGTGATGGGCTACCGAAAAGAAGATGCATCTTGTTGGCATAGGTAGTACCCATCAATCCATTTAAGCCCTCTTTAATTGTGTAGTCTCATACTTATACAATCATAGAATCATCACACTTGACCTTCACCAGGATATGTGGGATTGTACAACTTTATTCCGGTCTTTCTCCCTACGGATCACAGGATTCTGACTATCATAATTACACTCCTTAGTGGTCTGACATCCCTGTCGGCTTCCAGTTGGGTCAAGGCTCTAATACCAAGTTGTAACGCCCTACTTCCTTAAAGTCGTTACTGTGTGATTTATAAATGTGTCATTAGCTCGCTAATCGAGGTTTTAGGTTAAAAAGTGTGATTAAATCAAAATAAAGACTCATTTATTGAACATTAACTATAAAGAGTTGGTCATTCATTGAAATTTGTAAAAATGTTACATTGGGATCCCAAAATACTGTTTTGAAATACATTTACAACCCAAAGGTATGGTACACTCGACCTAAGTGACAAAATCGAACGTTTACCATGTGTTCCTCAAAACAACCCCAGTCGTGGCGACCAGGTAGGCCAAACATGTACACACCACTCCATGCCCTCCAACTCATGGTTGTTCAACCTTTTCCTTGCATTTACCTGCACCACAGAGCACCCATGAGCCGAGGCCTAGCAAGAGAACTTCAAGCACAACATACAATAATTTATTTCAACAAATAAATACTTAATCAAAACAATTAACAGTTACCAGTTCCTATTGGAATGCACAACAACACAACATTATAGCATCACAATGGCATAGCAACCTAATAGTACAGTAGCACAGTAGTACAGTAACACAATAACACAGTAATACAATAACAGCACAATACCATAGCTGCACAATAACATAACAGCAGAGTAGCATAGCTGCGGCCTTCGCTGATCGAGGTGCACTAACAGGCACTGATAACTCTTGAATAAAGAGTTATTTCATGTGCTTTTGAACTTATAATTGTGAAGAAATCATAGGTGATGTTAGTTTATTTTTTTAGCTTTTGTAGCTAACTTTGGTGTTTTTATGATCTTAATTAAGTTTAATTATTTTTGTAGTTTTTAATAGCTAATGGGTTAAAGGTAGTGGTTTCATGGATAAATATTTGCACAAAGAATGAACTAACATGTAAAACTGTCTAAATTGAATTTTTGATGGCTTAATTATCAGGTTTTGCTTAAGCATTTTAATCAGGCAGTTTTTGGGCACATAGAACACGTGGAAAGTCAATGGGTGAGCTGGATTATTGGCTGAGGTGGCAAGTATAGAAAGCATCAGTCATCATTTGGGAGAAAATGACAAAAGGAAAGAGGAACTCACGTTTTTTTAGAAGAAATGGGCAATATTGTACTTTTGGGGCTAAAGGAGGAAACCTAGAATGAACTTAATGAAGCATCAGTCGAATTGAGAAGGAGGCAACCATTTTTGGAAAGAAAAACCAGCAAGAAGAATAAAAGAAGCCCATAAATCAGCAAGGAAGAAGAAGGACGAAAAAGAGAGCTCAAGCATCATTTTGGATTTGTTCTTTCTTCTCTTCCTAAACTCCATTTTTATATTTTCTAAGTGATTTCTGAATCTGAATATTATGGGATGTTTTGATTGTGGATTTATTGTTATTAACTCAGCCATGAACTAATTTTTAGGTGGCTTGAATTGTTGATGAACCCTATGTTATAGTCTAGCAATTTCTTGCACTTTATTTTAGTAAAATCTCTCTTGTTCATTAAAGTGTGCTTATATTAATTTCTTGTTTTTGTTTGGCCAGCAATGGCAAGATATTTAATTATGTTTAATGCTGGAAAGATTAAATGTAATGGGAAGAACTTGAATGACGCAAGACATAATCTAGGTTAGGTTATGTTAGTAAGTAACATAGGGATGTGTTATTTGCCTTGTGTAATTTTTGAGAATTAAACTTTGAATTTGCATTCTTAAATCTGATTTTGCATAGGAATATGTTTAACTAGGTAAAAGAATTAATGTCATAAAATTTGGGAAATTTTTATGAGTGTTTAAATGAATTCTTGTTAACCTAGGAGTTTTGCTAGAATATTGCTGCCGCAATCTATTCGCAATTTGTTCAGGATGATTAATATAGGGGAAATCAATAATTCAAGTCCAAATTGCAATCCATATATTTATTTCAATTTTCTTGTTTAGTTAAGTTTTAATTCAATATTTCCATCTCTTTTAATATTTTGTTTAGCCTAAAAACAATCCATTTGATTTTTAGTACTTTTAAGTTGTTTTGTAATTGTTTTGCTTATTTTTCTATTTTGCAACCCTTGTGGAGACAATTTACTTATCATTGTATTACTTGTGTGACTACGTGCACTTGCGTATTTAAAATCAAAAATTAAATTTATCACAACAGGCACCAAGTCTGCAACCTTAACTGAACGGGTATGTACAACACCCTTAGAGGGTCTTGCCCTGGCGGCCTGCATTCAGCATGCTTAACGCCGATCCCGGCCCTTTGCCACTCCCGGCTCTTGCCACTCCCAGATCTTATCGCTTCCGACTCTTGCCAATTAGTCACAATCATATGTATGGCATAACAACTATAACAAATACATACAACACTATACTCCACACAACTCTACGGGTACAAACAGTTCTCTTACTTGGTGTCTCGAGTTGAAAACCCAAAGCGATCTGAGCACGACTCCTAATCTCGAGCCTGAGCGGTAAAACCTAGTCAAAACCCCATAACAAATAGATATCCATCAATCTCTAATCACTTTAGAACTTTGGATTAAAATACTAGCCTTTGAGACCTCGAATCCTACTAAACCGAGCAGTAGGGTCCTTCCCGAGCCTTAACATTTGGCTTCCCAAGCCTAAAACCCTCAAATAGCCAAATATTCTCATTTGAGTCGCGACCCATCCCTTAAGGGTCGCGGCATGCTCAAGTTAGAGTGCATCGCTCTCAGATTTGTGGAATACGGGCCACGACGCAAGCTGAGGCGCGCCACGGTGCTTGGGCAATATTCTGAGGCCCCCAGGCCTCTATATTCAAGTGGGACGCGGTGCCTGATGAACAGGGCCGCAGCTCGAGGCCTAAAACCCAAAAACCTCACTGTTTTCTACATTTTCCTTGAACCCAATTCACCACAAATCCATCCTAGACATAAACTAAAGCCATAATTAAGCCTCTCAAGCATTCCCAAATTCCATAGACAACACAGCCACACTAATAGCTAAGCCAAAACTCCATCACAGCCCACAATTCAAACCTTGAGTTTGAAACTCAAGAACACCAAAACCAAACTCACAATTCAATAAGAAAACATAAGAATTCACTTACCCTTCTGCAAATGACAACTGTGAGTTAATCCTCGAGTGATCATAGCATTTTTCCTTAGTCCCCAAGCTTTCAAATCTTCAATTCTTGCACCGATTCTCCGAGAACCCTCACTAGCTTCTATGCACACCAAAGGGAAAGGAGAGAATCGAGTAAGAAGAGAGAGAAAGAAGGATGAGAGTATCCTCTATGTTCTAAGTGTTTCCCCTAGGTTCTACACAACTCAGAATGGCTGAGTCACTCTAAGGTTGGGTCTATCCCTTGGCCAAAGGACCAAAACACCCCTTAAGGATACTCTTATCCTTTAATGGCCCCAAGGGAAAAATTGCCATTCGCCACATTTCCCACTAATCCTCAAATTGTCCTATAATTCTCCATTTAATCTGACATACCCAAATAATTACTAAATAATTACTCGTTACCCGGTAATTCCAGGCACATGCCAAGTTCTCAAAATACCCCTAGGCTCACCTCAAGCCAGGTATCTGACCCCGTTGTGACTATTTAACTAATATGCTCCCTAGGATCATCTC
This sequence comes from Humulus lupulus, assembly GCF_963169125.1. Lineage (NCBI taxonomy): Eukaryota > Viridiplantae > Streptophyta > Magnoliopsida > Rosales > Cannabaceae > Humulus > Humulus lupulus. The sequence continues at coordinate 222,865,481 of NC_084796.1, forward strand.
GAACCACACATCTCAAATATATCCCCATAACACTGGGGTCTCACTAACAATACAAACATAATTACATGTATGCCCTCAATGAGCCAAAATTACAAACATGCCCCTATTCATAGAAATGGGCCCACATGCATATTTAATGCACACAAACATGCATGTCTAATCACATTACCACAAAATTCATTTATATCACATCATCACACATATAACCAATCACTCGCTCATATAATCCCAATTAGACCATCCAGGCACTCAGCCTTAATATCAAATTCGGGACGTTACACCATCACTTCCTTGATTGCTCAGGTTGCTTCCTTGACAAAACAGTTGCAACATAATACTGTGTTTGTTAATGCCATTCAGATGCCAGCAGGTTGTGAAATTTGTGGTGGTCCTCATCAATTTGAGCAGTGTATGACAACAATGTGCAATAGCACCATTCCTATAGAGCAAGTCAACATGATGAGTAATTTTATTAGGCAAGCCAACAACCCTTTCTCCAACACTTACAACCCAGGGTGGAGGAATCACCCTAATTTTTCATGGAAAAATAATCAAGGCCCTCAACAACAATTCTAGCAGCCCGTTTCTCAAGCTCCGCCTCAAGAATTGTCACAATGACCGATTTCTCAAGAGAAGACAAATGAATTACAAGCTGCACTATTAACTTTGACCAACTCCCAAGCTTAATTTATGACTGAAACTTGGTCATCCATTAGAAATCTTGAAATGCAAGTAGGTCAATTGGAAAATATGTTACAAAGTAGACCTCAAGGAAATTTTCCAAGTAATACTAAGGTGAATTCTAAGGAGCAGTGCAATGTGATCTCCTTGAGGAGCGGTAAGGAGTTGGTAGAACTAGTTGAGAAATCTTGTCTTCCATCAAAAATGGAGTCTGAGAACAAGAATAAGATGGATGAATAGGTTAATGAGAACCTCGAGAAGAAGTAGCCAGAAATAAGTATTGAGCATCACATCAAGATCCCATATCCTCAGAGAACCTCGCAGCTGCTCGACTGCCACGACCGAGGGTTTAAAGAGGAACTAGGGTTAAACCCTATTTTGCCGCTTAGGTCGCCTGGTTGTAAATATTTTATTTTAATTAACCTTTAAATTATATTTTGGGATCCCAATGTATACGGTAAACGTTTTAGTGAAATATTGTATCTTAACCAAAAAATTTAACCCTAAACTGTTAATCATACATAGTTACACAATTATGGCCAAATGACTCAATGAGTGAGTTTAGCATTGTTTTAAAATGCATATCGTAATGGTTCCTGGGTAGTAGGGCATTACAACTTGGTATCAAAGCGAGCCAAGGTTAAGGTTTCCTGAAGAGAAGCTGAGCATGTACACTCGTTACTAAAGATAGCTTCACTCAGGGTATGGTAACTATTTATGTGGTTATGTGCTTAACTGCTTAAATAGAATGTAAATGCTTTACCTGCATATTGTACAGGGAGCATGAGATTATGATGGAGTCTGGCTCTTGACTATTAATATGATTACATGATTACATGCTCCGTGAATATATATATATATATATGGGTTCACTCTTAATGGTGATTGAGTATTTTCCCCATGGATGGGTTGTCAATTAATAGCCATTGGATTAAGATCCAATGGTCCACATTTAAAGATGTTAATTAATGTTATCTTTGACTTTTTCAAACTTGGTAATGAGCTACCTTCTGACATGACGGTCACCTTTTAATTTAATTAAATAATTAAAAAAATTATTATTTAAGATTCATTCCAAGATTCTATATCCCCATTCCTTCTTCATTCATTCTCCATTCATTTCATTCTTTGTTCATTCCATGTTTTTTCCAGATTCATTCCTTATGCATTAATGACTCATATCTTCCCAACTACAATTAGTTGGCTAATTAATGATGCATATTTCAAAATTTATATATATTATATATATTTTTATGAAAAATCTTCTCATCTTAAAAACTTGTTTATTGAAGACGCTCCAATTTTTGAAAGTGTTTTCAAGTAAGATTTCTAAGTCATTTTCGAAAATCACTAGTAGATTTTCTATTTTTTTCAAAAAAATTCCAACTTTTTTTTTTGTTATGTAGGATTTGAAATTCACATAGATGAGTAAATCTTATTTCTCTTGAAAAACTTGTTTAGTGAAAAACCCACAAGAATTATTTTTTTGAAAGTGTTTGATGAAAAAGCTCTAGATTTTTCATAGTGTTCTTTGTAAGATTTTCAATCGTTTTTGTACTTTCTTTATTTTTACAAACAAATTATCATCTATTTCTCCAATTTCATATTTCGAAATTCACTACTAGAGCTTTTTTTAATAAATAATATCAACTTAGTTTTATTTGTCATGTAGAATTTGAAAATAAAAAAAATGACTAAAACTTATTTCTCTTGAAAACTTGTTTAGTAAAATCTCACAAGAACAATTTTTTTAAAAAAATGTTTGATGAAAAAGCTCTAGATTTTTCATAGTGTTTCTTGCAAGATTTTCAATCATTTTTGTGATTTCTTTATTCTTACAAACAATTTATCATCTATTTCTCCAATTTCATATTTCAAAATTCACCACTAGATCTTTTTTTTTTTTTTTTTTAAAAAAAATCCAACTTAGTTTTATTTGTCATGTAGGATTTGAAATTAAAAAAAAAATGATAAAATCTTATTTCTCTTGAAAAACTTGTTTAATAAAATCTCATAAGAACAATTTTTAAAAAAAATGTTTGATGAAAAAGCTCTAGATTTTTCATAGTGTTTCTTGCAAGATTTTCAATCATTTATGTGATTTCTTTATTGTTACAAACAAATTATCATATTTTTTTCTCCCATTGTAAAATTTTAAATTATTCAAACTTCTTAGATATCAACTATTAGGTTTATAAATTTACATTGAAGGTTATATGGTTTTAAAAATTTCCTATTTTATAAAAAAAAAATTAAACATTATTATTACAAATTATTTTGTAGTTCATTTTTCTTCAATAAACTAAAAATGTGAGGATTTTAAAGTTTTGAAAACTTCATCATGTAAATTTTTCAAACATATTATTATTTTTCAAAAATATTTCTTACATAGTGATATTCTTCATCAATTTTTTTTGTATAGAAATTCGTGATGGAATCAGAAATTGAATGGAGGATAGTAAAGAGTTGAGAGATGAACAACACTATATTAAACTGGATTTATAAGCCAAGGATAAAATTCCATGTAGATATGAGAAGAAAAAAAAATTGACATGTGAATCTATTAGCGAAAAGGCCTCACAATCACTATGTTTTTTAAAAAAAAAAATATGTTATTCGTCAAGATGATGTTGTGTTCTTTGAACCTTTTAGACTCGGTAATACTTTAAAACCGAAAGATAGGGAAATGTTAGAATACATTTTCTCAAACTCTGACCAATTGTAAGTTTTTCTATCTTAATGTATATATTTTTTGTCAATTTTCCAATATATTTTAATATATATTATTGTATCTATCATAGGGAAATTATAGTTGAAAGTGAGTCTAGTTTTCTACGACGGTCTGACTTCCGTTATCTTGGACCTAAATCGGAGTTGGAGACTGAGGTAATTCATTTGTATATATTAATAATTTTAGCATGACCATTATTATTATTTTTTTTGGTAAATGCAGATTGTTACTATGGTTTCTTCATTCTTGACCGAGGATGAGAGGTTGAAGAAGGGTAAAGAGTGTAAGAATTGGTATCTTCCTATTTGAAATATGGTGAGTTTTTTGTTGTTTTTCTTTTTTGTCAAAACATATTTCATGTTTGTGAAGTTAGTTTTATTTTAAATTATGACAATAGAAATACTTACTACCCGACTCCTACTCCAATTTACCATTACATCAAATTTGGAGGAAAATGCATTACTGCGAAAGATTTATGGGCTCCCTCGAACATTACAATGAAGTATAATTCTAATGGTTTATGTTGAATATACTTTTAGTATCTATTTACTATGTAATTTCTAACAACAATTATACTTGTAGATTTATATACCTATGTTGCTTGTAAGACATTTCATTCTTGCATGGGTGATACTGAAAGAAGAAAAAAGTAGAAGTTTGGGACTCACTTGCTAATGAAAAGAATCATATATTACAGTCATCTAAGATTGTTGATATTGTAAGTTTTTATTGGTTGAATATATTATTTTTATTATAAATTTTAAATTTATAAATTCAGATGTTAGAGTGCAAATGCAGATACACAATCTAGATTTGTTCTTGGAGAATCATATCAAAAGGAAACCTGGTAGTTTCAACTTTGCTAGTTTTGGTATAGTTCGTGGTAGAAATGTCCCTAGACAAAAAAATTTGTACGATTGTGGAGTCTTTGTCATATTATTTATGATGAATAGTTGTAAGCTCGACTCGCGGTCTTTTGTGGTAAGTAGATTTCATACTAAGTTTTTCTTCTTTTAATTTTGTTCTTATCATACTATACTTGAGTTTTTTTTTTTTTTAACTATTGTAGTTCGACTCTAATGAAGAAAGGTGTCACATAGCTTCGTGGATTGCATGCTCAAATTTCAACAAGAATAGAGCAAAATTATTGAAAGATGTTCGAGAGTTCATTTCAAGCAGAGGAATATAGTACTAAGGACAATGATCTTTGCCCTAATTTTGTTATTCTCAATCAAGTTGTGTAAAAGAAAGAAATTTGTATTATTATTTCTAAATTTTGAGAAATTAGAAGATGATCAATATTTGGGAGAATTTGAATAGTTTATTTCTGAATTAATTATTTATTAACAAGATTAAAACACACTTTAAATTTTATCATTTTCAATCATCGTTAATGTTTATTGGAAGTTTCAAATGGTAGTTGTAGACATTAATATCATATTTATTAAATCAAAATAATTTTGTAAATGTTAATTTCGAATTTAATGATTAATATATCAACCAATCAAAATTTTGAGCATGATGTTAGGGAATTGGAATGGATTTATGGAGACATGCATTTAATGAAATTAGTTGGCATGATCTTAATTGTACTCGTTTTTTATGAGAAATGATTAATAACTCAACCAATCATAAATAGAGCATGATATTAGGGTATTGGAATGGATTTATGAATACATGCATTTAATGCAATTAAGTGGCATTTTCTAAATTAATTGCTCACATTTTTTAAGAGAAATTTTAATAAAATATATATATTTTTTACACAGACTAACTCAACCAAACTTTTTTATCTATAAAAAAAATTAAATATATTTCGAAATTGTATTTTAAATTTAAATTAAAAATCAATGCATAGTAACTAAACTAGTTAATAACAACTTAACCATTTAGAATTTAATGGTATAATTATGCATAATCAACCTAACTAATAACAAAATTATTGTGTTATTTTAGGGAATTGAAATATGTTCATTTTATGTTTTGAAAAGTGTAACTTACAGAATTTTGAGCATGATTTTTGGGGTAGGGAATAGCCCATTAATTGCTATATTTTCCATAATTATTACCCATCTTATTTATTAATTTAACCAAAACAATTCAGGTATTGGTTCAAAATGGAATTTAGTTTTTTTTAATGGACATTTTAAATGTCATAATTTTGAAATTATGTGGTTTTTAATACTATTTATAAATCATTTTATCTTATATACACTGTTATCATTTGTAGGCAAACATAAACTTTATTTTTAGGTAGAGTTTGAAATCATTTTATATTTTTAAGAATGTGTCCATTTACTCAATATTATGATGACTTAGGAGAGAAAGAAGTTAAAGAGATTGTGTTCCTTGCTACACATTTGATTGATCATCTTGGAGTGAGTTTTGGATCCGACAATCGCGAAGCATTATTTGAGATTAGTGTAACCCTAATTATGAAAGTATTAATTTAATAAATTTTGATTTAATACTAAGATTTTGATAGTTGGTTAGAGTGTTTGAATTTGAAAATGTGCATTTAATATTTAAGATATATTCAATATTTAATTGTTCAAACTAATAATTAGTGTGAACCCTAATTATGCAAATTAATTGAATTTTCACAATTCTCAAAACTATATATATATTTTTTAAATAATAATTATTCTCTCTAATATTTTTGTGTGGATGAAATATGGGTATATAAAAATATTAATTTAATAAATTTTGATTTAATACTAAGATTTTGATAGTTGGTTAGAGTGTTTGAATTTGAAAAGGTGCATTTAATATTTAAGATATATTAAATATTTAATTGTTCAAACTAATAATTAGTGTAAACCCTAATTATGCAAATTATTTGAATTTTCACAATTCTCAAAACTATATATATTTTTTTTAAATAAAACAATTATTCTCCTAATAAATGTAGTGGCTGAAATATGGGTTTAAAAAAACAATTTAATAAATTTTGATTAAGTGCTACAATATAGATAGTTGAATTTGAAAAGGTGCATTTAATATTTAAGATATATTCCATATTAATTATTATTTTTGAATATTGCCAAAAAAAATCCCTAAGGAATTCGAAATTCTATATATATATATATATATATATATATATATTTAAAAGGTTGCATTGCTTCATAATACTTGGTTAGAGTATTGTCCTATATATTCTACATTTCAAAGCCATATAGAAAAAAAAATCTTTATATTTGGTTAGAGTTAGAATAGATGTTGAACATGGAAGATTTCATTGCCTTTCAATTACCAATTATGGTTATGATTGATGTATTAAGGGAGCAATTGTCAATGGTAGAAACATTGGCTAAGGAAAGAGACTATCATGTCCCACGGAGCAACGTTTGTGAACTCATCAACTTCTCCATCGCCCAACAAGAGAAAAGAGCGGAGTTAACCAAGCTTATGGTTAGAAACTTGATGTTGGAGATCCAAATTTGGAATGAAGAAATGGTGAAAGTTAAGATTGGTGAACAATGAATCTTTAAAGTTTTAACAGGCGGTGACAAAAAACGTCTTGAAAAGTATATGAAGATGCTAATAGATGATGAAATAATTAAAACTACAAATCAAGGTCAATAAATTTCTAACAGTTTTATTTATGATTGTTATAGCTTTTTCTTGATGTATTTTTTTTTAAATGTTTTTTGTTTAGTTTATGATTAATATAATAATGTTGACCACGCTGATTTTGGTTTAGTTTTTTGTATTTTTTAAATGTTATATTTTTTCTTGATGTATTCTCAATACCATGATTAAATTACTTCTCCTATTTCGAAATTTATTTTCTTAATTATGCAAATTAATTAAATTTCCCGATTTTCAATACCATATTTAAAAAAAAAACAATAATTAGCCCTATTTTTTATAGCCGAAATTAATTATAAAAAAATGACTTTAAACCCTAATTATGCAAATGAATTAAATTTTCCAATTCTCAATACCATATATATAATATTCGAAAGAAAAAAAAAATTAGCCCTATATTTTTGTAGCCAAAATTAATGATAAAAAATATATTTTTATATAATTAATTATTTACCAGATGCTAGGATATATATAGTCTTTGAATCTTTCAATTTGAAGAGGTGCATTAACAATTCCCACTTCTCAATACCATATTTAAGATGTGCAATTATTTTGTATTTTTTTTTTTGATCAAGAAGAAAAGAAACTTCATTGAACAAACCAATCAGTACAAATAAAGGGCCAATTCACCCCAAACTAACAACCAAATTGTACAACCAGCAACAAAAGAAAACCAGAAACCACCTTAATTACATTGGAGTTTCCTAATAAAAAGCTGGTTTTGAATAGAGAACTTTCTATTATTAACAGTGTATAATCGATACTTAACTATATTTATAACTTCCTTAGCTATACTATTAGCTGTCAAAGAATAGCCATAAAAAATACACTTATTCCTGTTTCTCCAAATGTTGTAGACAGCAGCTGCCACAACCAAATTCAGAATAGCAGCAGTAGCACCATGACGACCATTAGCAAGCTAGACAACCCAGCCATTGAAATCCCTAGGCCAAGCTTTAAACCCAATCCAAGAAAAGATGAGATTAAGTACCATATTAGAAAGGCATCACTCAAAAAAGAGATGAGTGTGACTCTCATTGTGATCTTCACAAACTGGACATAAAAGGTTGTTCAACTGAAAGTTAAATCTGGTCAAATTGTCTCTAGTGAGAAGATGAGCATTAACCATCTGACAAAGAAGAAATCCGTGCTTAGGGATAGTCAGCTTACACCAAACAGCATGATGATAGCCCACCAGCTGCTGCTTTAAACTACTGTTGTACAGCTTTGATGGCTTAAACCTCCCTGAAACCCCAGCTGCAAGTATCTCTGTTTTACTGAATTTGCTCCTTAAATGGCATAATTTCCTCCAATACCAGCTACTATCTGGTTTCAGAATATAATTCCAGAAATTGATACCTTTCAGATAGAAAGCATTGATCCATTTGACCCAAAGCAAATCAGGCTTATCTGAAATGGCCCAGATATACTTAACTAAGATAGTTCTATTCCAACTGGCCCCATCCCTAAATCTGAGACCCCCATAAGCTTTAGGGAGACACACCTGCTGCCAAGAAGCAATATGAAGCTTACTCCTGTTCCCAGAAATACCCCACAGAAAACCACGGCAGAGTTTCTCAACCTCCTTAATAATACTCTGAGGTAAAACAAAGACACTCATCCAATAATTCCTAAGACCAAAAAGAATTGAGTGAATGAGAAGTATTCGGCCTGCAAAAGACAGGTGCCTACTGGTCCAAGACAGCAATTTCAATATGATTTTGTGAATAATTATATCACAATCTTCATGCCTCCACTTAGTAGGCCTCATAGGCACCCCAAGATACTTAAGAGGGAAGGATCCTTCAGGTAACTGAATCTCTTGGGCAATAATCCTTCTCTCATCGGCAGTGACTCCTCCAAAGAAAATATGAGACTTATTAGCATTTATAGAGAGCTCAGTAGCAGCATTAAAATTCACTAGGACCTCTTTAAAAATGTTAACATCCGAACGAGTTCCTTTACAAAAAAGAATCAAGTCATCAGCAAAGCACAAATTGAGAAGCTTAAGGCTCTTACACATGGGGTGATATCTGAATTTAGAAATCTGAGCAGCATGTTGAAGGCTCCTATTCAAATACTCCATAATGAGCACAAACAAAAGGGTAGACATGGGATCACCCTGACGCAGCCCCTTCTTACCCTTAAAACTACCTTGAACTCGACCATTCATAAGAAAAGAGTAAGAAGTATTTCTCACACAGACCATAATACAACCTATTAATTTCATAGGGAAATGAAGGGCCCTTAAAAGGTCCTCAAGAAACTGCCAATCAACCATATCATAAGCTTTGCTAAGATCTATTTTAATGGCACACCTAGGAGAAGTAGAGGCCCTCCCATAGTGCTTGATAAGGTCCTGAAATATCATGATATTATGAGCAATTGAACGACCCCTAATAAAGGCTCCCTGGTTCGGCTGAACGAGAACAGGGAGGACTAAAGCCATGCGAGAACATAACAGTTTGGCCATACACTTGTATAAAGTAGAACAACAAGCAATAGGTCTGTAGTCTATAGCCTGAGCTGGATTAGAGACTTTAGGGACCAAAGATAGAGTAGTTTCATGAAGCTCAGGAGGAAAATGCCCTGTATCAAAGCACTGGCCAATCACTGAACAAAATTCATCTCTAATATCCTGCCATAAGGCCTTGAAAAAACCAAATCCAAAGCCATCTGGTCCTGGGGACTTAGTGATGGGAATACCAAATAATGCAGCTCTGTTTTCCTTACGAGAAAAGGGTTTTAAAAGAAGCAGTTGCTGATCTATAGAGAGCTTGGAACCCATCTCAATACACTGTAAATTAATCCTGCCAGTAGACGAACTCGGACTACCCAAGTAACTTCTAAAATGATCAACAAAGTGAGACACTACCTCCTGAAAATCATCAATCAATTTGCCTTGCTCAGTAATATAGGAAGCAATATGATTATCAGCTCTACGCTTTTTCAAACAAGCATGGAAAAAAGATGTATTCATATCTCCCTTCCTAATCCAAGTAATTTTACTGCGTTGAGCAAGGAAACTATAGTACATATGCTCCTGAGCCGAAAACGCTTCAACAGTCACTTTCACTGCCTCTTGCAAGCTGTAATCTCGAGGATGAGATTGGGCTTGAAATTGAGCTTCCTGATAAGCCTCCTTAGCTGAATGATAGTTCAGACCTATATCACCAATGTTATCTCTATTGAACTTCTTTAGTCTATGCTTCAACCTCATTGTCTTTAAGTAAATAGCCCTTAACCCAGTCGCCTTAACAGGAACCCTCCAACTACTCATAACCACATCTTTGAAATCCGGATGGGTATTCCAAAAATTATAAAATCTAAACAGATTGATTCCCACCTTTTCCATAGGCAAGTTAGTAACAACACACGAACAATGATCTGAAACTACTTCCCATCTAAACACAGCCAAAGAATGAGGGAAGAGATCAAGCCAATCCTCATTCATGAAAACATGATCAATTTTTGAATAAATTCTAGCTGGGCCTTCTTGGTTGTTTGTCCAAGTAAAAAAGGAGCCAATACTCTTAAGAGACTCCACTTGAGTATCAGCTAAGCCAACTCCAAACCAGAAAATGGTTTCCCACCAGATTTGTCCAACCCAGAGAAAGGGGCATTGAAGTCCCCTAGAACAATCCAAGCATTAATTGAAAGAGAAATCCTGTGTAACCCTTGCCATAAACTCCTCCTTCCCTCTATCATATTGTAACCATAGACAAAAGTAACATAAAAAGTATGCCTCTGACCAGCCATTTTGACCAAACAATGAATATACTGATGCGATTCTTCCAGAATAGTAATCCTCACAAAAAATTTACTCCAAACTATCAAAAGTCTACCCTCAATGATCGGACTAGAGTAAAACTCCCAGTTAGGAAGCTTATGCTCCATGAACTCCACAATTTTGTTGCCCCTCATTTTAGTTTCTAAAAAACCACCAACTCCAATTTTATTCCTGCTACATAACTCTAAGACTGAAGCATGTTTATTAGAACTATCCAGCCCCCTCAAGTTCCAACTCAAAATATTACAATTATCCATAAGAAGACTTAGAGCCAGTGTTACCATCTTTTCCACCCTTCTTCTGCTCTTGAAGCACCTCAAACTTATTCAGGTGCTTTTGCACTTGACCAGGAGGAAAAGAACTAATGCCAGTAACTGGTCCTTGCCTAGATTGTGCAGCCACACGTTTTGGTGTTTGCCAATGCTCACCTTCAATTGTTTCCTTCACTTGATCAATTGTAGCCGAAGCTGGAAGCTGTAATCCCTTAGAATTCTTGACCGGAACATCCTCTGCACCAGTAGCACTAGGCAAATCCTCAGGTATCTCATCATGAGACTCATCTGAATCCTTAGACCTCTTTTCTTTTGCCTCTGTTTTAGCCACAGTACCCTTTTTTACCCACCGAGTTTTTAGCTCCTTACGACAGTCCACCATAGGATGCCCAAACCCAGAACAAACCTTGCACTTAATTGGCAGCCATTCATATTCCACTCCCTGTTCCATAATCTGGCCATGCTAATTAAGAAACTGAATATTTCTTGGAGGATTATATGTTATTTCCATTTCCACAAGAACCCTAGCAAATTGAATTCTTGAACGCTCCCTAGTAAGCTTGTCAACCATAAGCGGTTTGTCAATTGTGCTCACCAAAGCACTAAGACACTTACTTCCCCAATACTGAAGCCCAAGGTCATGTAATCGAATCCACAGTGGAACTGAACGAATTAAACAAATAGAACTGAGATCAGTTGTCCATGGCCGGATAATAACAGGTTTTCTATCAAATTGAAGCACACCATTCTCCAAGACATGATCTCTCATAGCCTCATCATTAAATTTGACCATAGTTAGCCCCATTGTCATTCTTGCAATTTGAGCAATCCCTAAATGACCCCAAACTCTTTTGATGAACCCTTCAATGACAGCCATTAGAGGATTAGCACCAAGAACCATACAAATCACTGCCGAACTCCAATTACCAGATTGAACTTTGACCTCTTCAACATCCACCTTAGCATACTTCTGACCATCTCGAAACAATGGTTCAGTAAATTCAAGTTTATGGTCAGAAAAGGAGAGCTTACTTGTCGTGAACTGCTACCATTGGTGATGAGCCGAAGTCTGAAAATCCCCTTCCTCCGCCTTATCCGCCCAGGAAGCAGCAGTCGAACCCACTGCGAAACCATCTCCCTTAGAGTCAGACCCCTGAGTGCCAACATTCAATCGATCATCGTCAAATGTGAGATTCAAACCCTCAGACCCAAACTCATCCAAAGTATTCTGAACATCAGCCGCCTGGCCATCAGTTGTCAAACCCTCAGGACCAGAAACAATCGGAACCTGCTCATCATCGTGAATCAACAGATCATCTCGTTCTGCTATATGAATTTCAGGCTTACGTACCGGTTTCTTCTTCTTCACCATTGAAGAGAACAGACCGAGACACAAGCTGTTATTATTTGGTTTTAATAACAGTATTCATATTGTTTTATTTTGTATTTTTCATCTTCAAAATTTTCAATATTAATTGTAAACCACAATTGGCATAGCCGAAATTAGGGTTTAGATAGTTAGTTATTGTCTTTGAATATTGTTGACGCCGTTTTTCGTCATCTTAAAATGTAGAGCAATTATACAATAGGAACTATGGTGCAGATAAATAAGATGGTAGAACAACAAGAATTTTACGTGGTTCAGCTGTTAACTCTGCCTAGTCCACGAGTCTATTTTATCAAGACTTGGAGTTTTCTGGAAATCCTTCAGGGATGAATTCTCCAGAATTTCTCTCTGTACATCAAAAGATCTGTCCTCTACATATGTTCATGAACTCTCTATTTATAGAGAGTTTTCAGGGTTCATTCCCACATATTTCGAGAATATACTCCTGCTTATTAATTAAAGTAATGACATTAAATACTGTAACTCCTATATACAAGGAAAAGTCCCCTGAAGACCAGGGGCGAATAACAGATTTGTTAATATCCCTTTAATGTTGGGATGTTACAACAATAAATATCCTTAAACGCATGGAACGTGTTACATCAGATGACCCATTAAATCTTTCAAGGTAAGCAATCAGCATCATGTCGGTCCAGGTCTATAGATAAGCTACGAACTAGCCGCCTTACTCCAAGACCAGCTCGGAGTTGGTAGATACCACCGAGGCTATTACATTCCGAGCTTGTACTCTTTTTAAGCTCGGGCTACTTGATCCGAAGACACCTGACAACGGATATACCCCAATGTTATGCTCTTTCGAGCTCAGAAAGAACTTCGAGGTTAAATGTCTTCAAGGTTGCCATCTTGATTCGAGGGTTTGACATCTGGGCCACAAACATACATTTTAGATATCTCGAGCTCACACTTGACGAGTCCAGCTTTCGAGGTCACAATCTCAAGTCTCGAAATCTGGGTGTAACATTTTTCCCCCTCAAAAGTATTAGTTCGAATCCTATGAGAATGAAATTTTTGAACTACTTTCTTCAGGAACCATTCTGTCACCCACTCGAGTATGGACACGCGTCATTTGGGTATTGCTCACTCAAGGTACTTGAGTGCCTTGAAACTCTACCCATGTCTATCCGCCTGCCCTCATTTTGTGTACTATAATTTCACTTGTCCCTGGCCGTCAGATCTGATACGGAATCTGGCCAATGGCCCATATTAGTTCAACTTTTAACAACTCCATGGGCCAATAAATAAGCCTCCGGTCATCTTCTTCATTTTTATTTCAAGTTCAAATTCTCAGAGAGAAAAAACCAGAAGCTTTTTTGCCCAGTTCTTGCATGTTCTCCAAGCAGAGAAGACAAAGCAATGTTGGACTTTTTGACTCAGTGATATCGCACTTGCAACCGCTCGTACAATCGTCCATTTCTCTGTTTCCACCGATCACATTGTGTAAGTTTTCGGTTCATGGCTACTTGCCGTTATATATACATTTTTTTTTCTTCATGTATGCTTATGCTTTTGTTACACCGTGGGCACTAGGATTTATTTTCGACCCATTTATTAGTTTAATGCACTGGGATTAGGGTGCTTCAACTGATAGACATTAGATTCAAACCCATTTTTTGTGAAAAAGGGTCCAAATATGGTCCATTTTTTGGGTTTTCAAATTTTAGAGACCATATCTTGCACACCAAGATATCAGGTACAAAATCAGGGTTTTTTAAGGAATGCACGATTCTAAAAAATATCACCTTTTTTCCCTAATATTTCAGGATTTCCCATAACTTATCCACCTTCCCTCCTTTCGGTGGAATACATGCTCTGAGATTGGCCTCATCCTTTGGATCGAGCTTGCCTTGTAGCCTCGATCATTTGAGCTTAGGTACTATTTGTCTCTTTATTTCTTGTTCGCTTGGCCCTCACCCTTTTGCTTTCTTGTTAGATGCTGCAGAATTCAGGAAAGTGGTGGGGGTCAAATCTCGCGATTCCTTACTCACCAGTAGCTTCAATCCTGGAATCTCCTTTTACTCGGAACCAACGCTTAATTCGGGAGCACGAACTGAGGCGTGAGTAAGAGGACACTCAAGACCACTTCTGACGTCAGATAGACGAGGTCGAAGAAGGGAAGAGGAAAAGACTAAGGGTCGCCCTTTATCTGGATCCGGACACCGAGCTTAGACCGATTCCTCTCGACCCTAAGCTCAAAGTGACAATCGCCTTTAAGCCAAGTGATCTTCAATTTTCGCTAATGGGGGAACCCTCTACCTCGCAACCGAGGAGAGAATTCTTCGAGGCCGAGCATTACTGGAGCTTGGTTACATCGCTATGTCAGATAGTTGATATTCTGGCCTTTCACGGCATAGGACTATCGGGCTCGCTGAGGTGTCGAGCTCTGACCTCCCACGAGCGGAGTTGCCGCGCTCCAGGAGATGGAAATCCTGACAGCAAGCTGAGATACGCAGCTTGGTGCCAGGAGCATATGAAGGCAGGGGCGATACTTCCCTTGAAATATTTTTTCAAGGACTTCACAGAATTTGTTGAGTTGGCTCCCTTCCAGCTCAACACCAATTCTTACAGGGTTCTGTCTGCCCTGAGGTCACTATACCACGAGCTGAGGTGGAAAGGACCTTTGCCAAAGGAGATCTTATATCTCTTTTGCTTGAAAAGCAATCCCTCTCAAGCTCGGGGAGGAGATGGCTTCTACTATCTCTTGAGCTATCCCAAGGAGAAGAAGATGTTTGAAGATCTTCCCAACCACCCTCCTGATTTCAAGAAGGCCTTCTTCTGGACAGATGGCCTAGCCCCGTCTCAATTCTACTCTTTCAGACGGATTTGTAAGTATCTCAACTTGCCTCTATTTTTGTGCTCAAACTTTGTTTTAGGCTCGTGCTTAGTTGAGATGTGTTTTATCTTCCAGCCAATTACCATCACCCTACCACCACCACGGAGATGAGGGAGCACAAATAAACTCTTTCAGAAGGATTTGTAAGTATCTTAACTTGCCTTTATTTTTGTGCTCGAACTTTGTTTTAGGCTCGTGCTTAGTTGAGATGTGTTTTATCTTCCAGCCAATTACCATCGCCCTACCACCACCACGGAGATGAGGGAGCACAGATAAACTCTGCTCCAACTTCCCTACGGCAGGAGATCCATCTCCTATCTCCTACATGAAGGCAAGCTCCGAGCATGTGGGCTCTTAGGGGAGGATCAGTCTACATCTGACTGGTCCAACAAGAAGTACGACCGGTGGGAGCTCGTGCCTCATCCGATCAGCAACCTCCCCCCAAGGAGAGATGCGAGGCCTCCATCTCCGGCTCAACGTCAAAGGATTCCATAATCGGGGAATGAGGCCAACGACGAGGCCTTGAGCTCGGGCTCAGATGAACAAGGTACAGTCATCCTTAGCTCGAATTTGTGGTCTCCCTCACTACTAAAACATAAGCCAGATAGATTAGTATTGTGTAAGGATGATAGGAACCATTTCTATGTATGGTCTTGGGTAGATGAGAGGGTACATAGGTTCGATAGCTGGCTCGGGAAATACGACACCATGTATAGCCTGAATGAGGTATGGAATGGAATAGCCGTCCAATACGGGACTAACGACTATAGGGACCTTTCGAGGTTGACATCCACCTATAGGGAAGGTACTCCCCCCGCCTCTTCTGAAGATGGGGGAATTTTGTGGTCGCCGAGCACAAGCTCGGGGGAGAGTTCCAGTTAGGTTTCTCTCCACTTCTCTTTTTATCTCTTGTTTGTCTGTATCATGTTAAATTATTTTGTTTTTGGGATAACTCATAATGTGGTGTAAATGTGCAGGCGAGATGGACTTCGACCTTGATAACATCCTAGAGAGTGGCAGAGCCAAGAGGAGTAAGCGCCCTAGGGGGTCGCAAAAAACATACCAGCCTGCCAATGTCCTTAAGAGGACTGAGAAAATGCCACCTCCCTCGAATCTGGCTGCTCCAAACACAACTCTGAGTCCACCTGCTCAGGCTGAGACTTCCTTGTCGACCATACCTCATGCTCCTCCTGCCCCCCAGGTCAATCCAACCGTTGGCTTACCTCCGAAGAATCTCTCGTCCTCAAAGACACCGCTGCTTTCGATTTCTACTCATGTTGATGAGTATGTGATCAACAACGCAGCTGGACCCCACTGAGCTATGCTATTCTCGGACGTTCTGTCTCAGGTGGGTCAGAGTTTTGGCAGCTTTGACGCCCAATGCCCAGGACTGCAACACTCTTTACGAGAAGAGCATCGAGCTCCATGTTGCGGTAACCTTTCTTCTTTCGGTATTAGCCGTATTTACACTTGGTCCATATGCTAATTTGATTTCTTTGTATGCCAGACTCTTGCTGTCTCTGCCCAGCTCAATTATAAGCTGGACAACGAGGTCCATTTGAGCATGTCTCTTGCTCAGGAGGCGAAGGATCTTCAGCTAAAACTGAGTGACGAGCTCAAGGCAACAAAAGCAAAGATGGAGGAGGAGCTGAGGAGCTAAAGGCCAAGTCTTCCAAGCTTGAAAAGATGAATGCCCGACTTGCGGAGCTTGAGAAGGAAAATGCTCGGGTCAAGGAGACCAATGCCAAGCTTGAAGAAGAGAAGGTCGTCACTTTCGAGATCATGGAGGGTGAAAAGACTCATCTCCTCGAAGAGTTTAAGGAGAAGAAGGATCGGGCAGTCGACATGGCCATGTACAGAATCTGGGCCAACAATGTCAACCTCGACACCAGCTTCTTTGGTCCTCTTGAAGCGAAGCTCGTGGCCCAATGGCAGGCTCGACTTGATGATGAGGAGACTGCTCGGGATGAGGCGAAGGGAGCCGGGGAGGATGCTGACGCTGAGAAGGCCAAGGAAGATGCTGAGAAGGCCAAGGAGAATGCTCCTCCTTCTTAATACTTTCCTCGGGGCTGCGTCCCTCTGAATCTTTTGTAATAGCCTTTTATGTTTGATTTATTATTTATGCCCATAGGGCCAAGACAATTCTACAGCTGGTACAAGAGCTGCCTTTTTATGATATTTGAGATACCATTTTTTGTTTTTATTTTAATATATATGCTTTACATTTCATGGGCTGAAATATTTTGCACAATTTATATTAAAGTGTCATATATGCTCATATATGCCTATTTATTCATACAAACATAGTTTGGATTTAAGCTCGAGGTTCAGTGCATTCATGCACAGTTTGCACGAATTATCTGCTTCTGATCTTGTTATTTGTCAAGGTCGGATATTACTTTTACCATGCACCCGAAAGTGCTTATATGGCTTGTAATGAAAATGGTTTAGTTATATCTTACTTTTTTAGTTACTTTTTCTCATCCTTGGTTAGCTCCCCGAGGTTATGAGGTCGAAACTATTGTTTTGCAAGATACTTCAGCCTCGATCTCGACTTAACACGAAGTGGGTTATGCTCCAACTTACTGTCGATTAGTTTTAGCTGTTCTGTTCCAAACCTATTAAGGCCGTGTTAGGTTTGTAATCCATACACTTATATTCTTATCTCTTGATAATTTGATTATGTTCACACTTTCTTATCTCGCGCATTTGGTCACGTCCAAACATATGTATGTTTTTGATAGTTTGGTTATATCCAAACTATCTTAGCTCGCGCATTTCGTTATATCCAAACGCTTGTATGTTTTTGATAGTTTGGTTATATCCAAACTTTCTTAGCTCGCGCATTTGGTTATATCCAAACACTTGTATGTTTTTGATAGTTTGGTTATATCCAAACTATCTTAGCTCGCGCATTTGGTTATATCCAAACACTTGTATGTTTTTCGTATATGCTTTTTATTTTTTCAAGATGATGGTATATGTACCACTAATGCCCCCTTAATATCCTATGAATGCGACCATAGGTTATTAAATTAAGAGAGATTGCAAAAAATACAACATATTAAAACGAAAACAAACTTTATTTGATAAATCCAAAATATAAAAACAGAATAGATAAACAAGCATGGTTATAGGCGACATCCTTCCTATACTATTGATAGTAAGGTCGTAGGTGCTCGCCATTCCATGCTCGTGGTACCAAACTTCCATCCAATCTTGCTAACTTGTACACACCGGGTCGGATGACTGATTCTATCTGATAAGGTCCCTCCCAATTTGGCCCAAGCACGCCAGCTGTTGGATCCTGCGTTGCCAAGAATACACGCCTCAGCACCAAATCTAATATGCCGAATTTTCTATCTCGAAATCTTTTGTTGAAGTACTGGGTAGCTCGCTGTTGGTATGTAGCATTTTTTAATTGAGCTTCTTTCCTTCTTTCTTCGATCAGGTCCAGATTTTCTTCGAGCTGAGAGTGGTTCGAGGTTTGATCATAAGCGAGGGCTCGAATTATGGGAATTTCGACCTCGATTGGCAACATAGCCTTGCAACCGTACGCTAGAGAGAATGGAGTATGTCCGGTTGATGTACGAGCTGTGGTCCTATATGCCCATAGGACTTGGGGCAATTCTTCGGGCCATCTTCCTTTAGCTTCTTCCAACTTTTTCTTTAGCGAACTCTTTAGGGTCTTGTTTATAGCTTCAACCTGGCCATTCGCCTGGGGATGGGCCACTGATGAGAAGCTCTTTATTATCCCATTTTTATCGCAAAAGTTGGTAAACAGATCGCTGTCGAACTGGGTACCATTATCAGATACAATCTTCCTTGACATCCCATATCGGCATATGATGTTCTTCACCACGAAGTCAAGGACTTTCTTCAAGGTTATTGTTGCCAAAGGTTCTGCTTCAGTCCACTTTCTAAAGTAATCTACGGCGACCACTGTGTATTTTACTTCGCCTTTGCCAGTCGGAAGGGAGCCTATGAGGTCGATTCCCCAAACCGCAAATGGCCACGGGTAGGTCATCATAGTTAGCTCGGATGGTGGAGCTCGAGGAATTGTGACGAACTGTTGGCACTTATCACACCTCTTGACGTATTTGAACGAGTCTGATCTGATGGTAGGACAGAAGTATCCCTGCCGTATGATTTTCTTGGAAAGGCTATGCCCCCCAGTATGGTCTCCACAGAACCCTTCATGAATTTCTTCCATGATTTTCTTAGCTTCGGATGGGGTCACGCATCGGAGTAGGGACATGGAATATCCTCTTCTATACAGCTTTCCATCTACAATGGTATACCTAGGGATTTGGTACATCAACTTTTGAGCCTTAGCCCGTTCTTCCAGGAGAACGTCGGTCTCAAGGTATTCAATTATCGGAGTCATCCAGGTTGGCTCGGAATTGATCATACACACATCCTCCTATTTTGGCTCGTCGATACTGGGCGCCGTGAGATGTTCGATTGGCAAGACATTCAGTTCGTCATTCTCGGTAGAGGTAGCAAGCCTGGCTAAGGCGTCCGCGTTCGAGTTCTATTCTCGGGGGACCTATTTTATCGCATAGAACTCGAAATGCTTCAATGCCGATTTTGCCTTTTCTAAATATGCCGCCATCCTCGTACCGTGAGCCTGGTACTCTCCCAAAATTTGGTTAACCACCAACTGGGAGTCGCTGTAGCAATGTATTGATTTGGCTTTGAGCTCCTCGGCTATGCGATGTCTTGCCAGTAGAGCCTCGTACTCGGCCTCGTTATTTGAAGCTTCGAAGTCAAATCTTAAGGCATAGTGAAATTGGCTTCCTGCAGGGGTGATCAAAATTACTCCTGCTCCCGATCCATTTTCATTAGAGGGCCCATCAACATAAAGTTCCCATAGCTCGCGGGCCAGGATATAATTTCATCGTTGGCCACGCCCGTACACTCCACTATGAAGTCTGCCAAGGCTTGGCCCCTAGTGGTCGTCCTTGGATGATAAGTGATCTCAAATTGTTCGAGTTCAACAGCCCATTTGAGTAGTCAACCTGAAGCTTCTGGCTTGGACAAGACTTGTCTTATTGGTTGATCAGTAAGTACATGGATGGGGTGCGCCTTAAAATAGGGTCGGAGCTTTCGAGATGAGTGTATTAGGATGAGAGCTAACTTCTCCATCAAGGGATATCTTGATTCCACCCCCAGTAATCTTCTACTAACGTAATACACAGGCCTTTGCACTTATTCTTCTTCCCGCACAAGTACCGCGCTTATAGCGTGCTCGGTCGTAGCAAGGTACAGGTACAGAACTTCTCCCGTAATGGGTTTTGACAAGATGGGGGGTTCTGCGAGGTGCTTCTTGAGCTCTTGAAAGGCCAACTCGCACTCCTCCATCCATTCGAATTTCTTGCCTCCCCTCAAAAGGTTGAAAAATGGAAGACAACGGTCTGTAGATTTTGAGATAAACCTACTTAATGCTGCCATCCTGCCAGTCAAACTTTGGACATCCTTACGTTTCCAAGGTGAAGGCATATCGATCATAACCTGGATTTTGTCTGGATTAGCTTCTATTCCTCGAGCATTTATAATGAAACCCAGGAATTTTCCTGAAGATACTCCGAAAGACCACTTCTGAGGGTTAAGTTTCATGTTATATCTCTGTAACACGGCAAAGCATTCTTCGAGGTCATCCACATGGTTATTGTTAAGTTGAGATTTAACTAACAGATCGTCAATATAAACTTCCATGTTATTCCCTATTTTTTCGAAGAACATCATGTTCACGAGCCGCTGATAAGTGGCTCCAGCATTCTTGAGCCCGAATGGCATGACGTTATAACAATACAGCCCTTTGTCAGTTATGAAGCTTGTATGCTCTTGGTCAGGGGCATGCATGGCAATCTGGTTATATCCAGAATTGGCACCCATGAACGACATGAGTCAATGCCCTGCCGTGGCATCCACGAGCTGATCGATCCGCGGTAAAGGGAAGCAGTCCTTAGGACAGGCCTTATTGAGGTCCAAGTAGTCAATGCAGGTTCGCCACGTCCCGTTAGGCTTCGGGACCAGTACCGGGTTGACTACCCAATCGGGGTAAAATGCATCCCTGAAGAATCAGTTTGCTTTTAACCTGACGACTTCCTCTTTAAGTGCCTTCTTCCTATCGTCATCCAATAGTCTTCGCTTTTGCTGCTTCGGCAAGAAGCTTTTGTCAATATTTAACGCGTGGCTCACTACATTTGGACTTATCCCTATCATTTCATAATGTGACCATGTGAAGACTTCCTGGTTCTTCTTCAAAAAGAAAATTAATTGCTATTTGGTTTCTTCGTGGAGGTTTTTCCCGACCTTTACCGTTTTCGGGGGGTCTGATTCTTCGAGCCTGATTTCTTCGAGCTCTTCCAATGGTTCGAGATCAGCTCTTGCGTCCACTCTTGGATTGATCTCTTCATCTATCTCCAAGACTGTCCCATCCTTAGTTTGAATAATGACGAGCGCTTGTGCGCTCGCCTGCTTCTTTCCTCTTATAGAAATGTTATAGCATTCCCTTCCGGCTAACTGGTCTCCCTTCAGCGTCCCGATGCCACTAGAAGTCGGGAACTTGATGGCCAAATGCCTTACAGACAAGACTGCCCCCAGCCCTACTAGGGCGGGTCTCCCGAGTAGCACAGTGTAGGCCGATGGTAGGTCCACTACTACAAACTCCATCATTTTGGGTGTTTAGACTGGGTAGTCTCCCAAGGTCACAGGGAGTTCAATGGATCCCATACAGGCAATCCCTTCTCCTAAAAAACCATACAACGTCGTTGCACAATCTTTTAGGTCACGAAGCGTGAGTCCTATCTTTTCTAAGGTGGCCTTATAGAGAATGTTCACTGAGCTCCCATTATCAATGAGAACTCGGTGAACCCTCTTGTTCGCGAGCTGGAGAGTGATGAACAGTGGGTCGTTGTGAGGAAACTGAACATGGGACGCATCATCCTCAGTAAAGGTTATAGGCTGAGATTCAACCTTTTGGTACTTTGGAGCTCTGGGTTCGGGTTCGGGTTCATAAGGGGACCCATTCCCAGTTTTCAGCTCGTTCACGTATCACTTCTGGGCATTCTTGCCCGATCCAGTGAGGTGAGGCCCTCTTGAGATGGTTACCACATCTTCTCCATCAATCGGAGGGGGTTTCTCTTCTTCCCTAGCCCGGGAATTATTGTTTTGAGCAGGCGGCAGCACAGCTGTCCTCTGGCTGGTAGAAGCCTGATTATTGTTCTGGTTCCTAACATACTGCCTGAAGTATCCTCTCGAGATCAGTCCTTCAATCTCATCCTTCAGTTGCCTGCATTCATCAGTAGTGTGCCCAGCATCTCTGTGAAATCGACAGTATTTACTGGAGTCTCTCTTGGACTTTTGATTTCTCATGGGATTTGGACGCCTGAAAGGGACCTGATTTTCATTAGCCAGGTAAATATTCTCCCGAGACTCATTGAGCTCGGTGTACATCTTGTACACGGAGAAATACATCTCCCCTTTCTTCTTCTTTCCCCCTTCTGCCTCAGGGTTACTTCCTTCATTCTTCTTTGTTTTGGAAGGGTTTTCGGCAGGGGGTTTCTAGGCTGACGGGTCCGCTGAGGTCGAGGCAGAGTTTATGTTTATCGTTGTAGTTATGGGCTGAGAGGGCATATTCAGCGTTAACCTCGCCTCTTCTATATTGACAAACCTCTGAGCTCGTTGATTAAACTAGGTTATGGACCTCACAGGCTTCCTCTACAGATATTCCCAGAGGGGACTTCCCAGCATTACCCCAGCTTGGACGGCCATTAAATGACCATTGTCGTCTACATCCCGAGCTCGAGCGACTTCCAGATTGAATCTTGTAAGGTGGCTCTTCAACGTTTCATTTGGTTGTTGCCGAACGTTGGTCAGGGTCGATGCCTCAGGTCTTACCCCAATCATGGCTCTAAACTGCTTCTTGAAATCTTTCGACAACTGATCCCAAGAAGTGATTGAATGTCTCTTATATTTTTCGAACCAGTTTTTTGCTAGTCCTGTAAGCGATGCTGGATATAACATGCATCTGAGCTCGTAACCCACATTACTTGCTCTCATTATAGTGTTAAATGTGCTCAAATGACTATACAGGTCAGATTTCCCTTCAAAAGGTGGGACATGAGGAATCTGAAACCCTTGAGGAAATGGAGTGTTGAAAATGTGGGGAGCGAATGGTTCGAGCTCCTCATCAGAATCCCCGTCTCGATTCCGACCTTGCTCATTCTGTAAGAGCCTAAATGCTCTTTCCAGTTGGTCAATTCTATCCTGAACTGGGTCCACAGAGGGTCTCGCCTGAAATTGGTTATCATTGATCACAATTCCAGGCTCGTGCCTTCGCAGGGGATCCTTGCGCCCATTTAGGCGATGTCTCAGATCTGGGTTTGAGGGATTACCACTACCCCGATTCTGATTCAGGTGTTCCCGCAAGTCAGGGTGGTTCCTTTGGCTCCCAGTATTTATACGCCCTTGTCCATACATACTGATTGATCTGGTGTTCTCTGAGTCGTCGCTGGCATGGCTCGTCGCACGATTGTTTCGAGATGGATTCCTTTCTAGCTGCCTCGTCTCTGCACTGCGAGACCGAGACATTTGGCTTCTCGTAGGCTGGGCGCCTCTCTGTTCTCTAGCCGCTTCTCCATTACCCTGCTTCTGTCCAGCCCACCTTTCCCTATCACCCTGAGTCGGTTGTGTGTTCCTCAGAGGTGGCGAGGGATATCTTATTGGTCATGGAGGGAACAGTATGGGTGATGGTGGCTGCCACCCATTTCGGGGTCTAGATGGTCCCGAGTTCGCCTGTGCTGGCTCAGTAACATTCTGCCTGTTACTAGGATTCTGAGTCCGAGCCTCTACAGGGGCTCGGTTATTCCCAGCTTCAGCTGGTAACTCAATAGTTAAGTTAACCGGAGCTCTAGCCTGGGTGTTTCTTCGGGGCCTCGAGGGAGCAGGTTGCTCTGCCGGTGGCAGAGGTTGCTCCGTTCTTCTTGTGGCAGCGTTTTTACGAGGTCGCCCACGAGGCCTACAGGGAGGAACATGAATGTCCCGCGGAGGTGGGGCTTGGTTCTCAGGCAGAGGTTGAGGCTGAGTAGCCTGCGCCACCGCAGCTAACCTAGCCAGCTCCTCATTCCGCTTTTTGGCCTCAGCCAACTGTTTTCTTAACTGTGAATTTTTTAGTTCCACAATGGGGACATACCGCTTGGGATTATAATACATGTCCTCATCGTCCCTGGGAGTCGGAGGTGCCGGAGGTCCTCAAGAATCGGAGGACTCACTTCTTTCTTCTAGTTCTGGATTCATCATTGGCTGCTTCCCAGGGCGTCGTGGATAGTTTTCTTTGGGAATATTCTGATCATTTGTGGCCATAGCTAATCAGGGATTGTACTGCTTAAGGCTCTCAATGAAAGCACCAAACTGTTGACGCCATTTTTCGTCAACTTAAAATGTATAGCAATTAAACAATAGGAACTATGGCGCAGATAAATAAGATGGTAGAACAACAAGAATTTTACGTGGTTCAACAGTTAACTCTGCCTAGTCCACGAGTCTATTTTATTAAGACTTGGAGTTTTCTGGAAA
The DNA here is from genome assembly GCF_963169125.1 of Humulus lupulus. Taxonomy (NCBI): domain Eukaryota; kingdom Viridiplantae; phylum Streptophyta; class Magnoliopsida; order Rosales; family Cannabaceae; genus Humulus; species Humulus lupulus. The sequence continues at coordinate 222,890,366 of NC_084796.1, forward strand.
TCCTTCAGGGATGAATTCTCCAGAATTTCTCTCAGTACATCAAAAGATCTGTCCTCTACATATGTTCATGAACTCTCTATTTATAGAGAGTTTTCAGGGTTCATTCCCACATATTTCGGGAAGATACTCCTGCTTATTAATTAAAGTAATGACATTAAATATTGTAACTCCTATATACAAGGAAACATCCCCTGAAGACCAGGGGGCGAATAACGAATTTGTTAATATCCCTTTAATGTTGGGATGTACAACAATAAATATCCTTAAACGCATGGAACGCGTTACATCAGATGACCCATTAAATCTTTCGAGGTCGCCAATCAGTATCATGTCGGTCCAGGTCTATAGATAAATTACGAACTAGCCGTCTTACTCCAAGACCAGCTCGAAGCGGGTAGATACCACCGAGGCTGTTACATTTCGAGCTTGTACTCTTTTTAAGCTCGAGCTACTTGATCCGAAGACACCCGACAACGGATATGCCCCGATGCTATGCTCTTTCAAGCTTAGAAAGAACTTCGAGGTTAAATTTCTTCGAGGTTGCCATCTTGATTCGAGGGTTTGACATCTGGGCCACGAACATGCGTTTTAGATATCTCGCGTTCACACTTGACGAGTCCAACTTTCGAGGTCACAATCTTAGGTCTCGAAATTTGGGTGTAACAAATATGAAGAGGTGCATTTAATATTTACACATATATTCAATATTTAATTGTTCAAACTAATTATTAGTGTAGATCCTAATTATGCAAATTAATTGAATTTTCACAATTCTCAAAACTATATTTAAATTGCTTTTTTTTTTAAATTAGCCCTATTTTTTAGCCGAAATTAATTATAAAAAAATATAATGACTTTAAACCCTAATTATGCAAATGAATTAACTTTTCCAATTCTCAATACAATATTTATAATATTTGGAAAAAAAAACAATAATTAGCACTATATTTTTGTAGCCGAAACTAATGATAAAATATATAAATAAGATATAATGACTTTAAACCTTATGCAAATGAATTAACTTTCTCGAATCTCAATACCATATTTAAAATATAGTTTTTTTTTAAAAAAAACAAAAATTAGCCCTAATTGTTTGTAGTCGAAATTAAAATTACAATATAAAAAGTGTTTGTAAACAATTATACAAAAGACATCACTACTCATGGATTGATTTTTTTTCTTCTTCTTCTTCGAATGACCATTTTTCTTTGTAGTTGACTTTGGCTGCATAGGACAATTCCTTGAATCATGTCCAACCTCACCACAATACTTGCAATGTAATAGTGATTTTTTTGGCTTTCTCTTCTTTGCACCTCCAGAGAATGATTTCGACAAACTTGCTGTAGTTGGTCTGCCTTTTGTTTTTTTTAATCTGAGAGTCCAAAATATTATTAGGAAATATTACTTCATCATTTTGAGGATGTTTTAACTGTTCATCTAGTGGCATTTTTTCCAATTCTGCATTCAACTCTGATATAACTTTCATAGCCTTTTGAAATGCTTCTCGCGATCTTGTAGCAAGGTACGACATGATAGTAGTTTGTGTGGTTACACCACCGTACCTAGAATTTTCAATAACTTCAAGATGACAACACTTTCTTTCATTACCTTGAGTTAACAGTTGAACTTGTTTAGCATCTTTTAGCCAACGTCTATTGACCAAACAAATTGGCAAACTTCTTCTCTCCAAATTCTTCAATGAAATAAAAATATGTCTACATGGAATTCCTTTTGTCTCAAGAGAATAGCAATCACATCGCACATCATCCCCATCGTTGGAGATTGACACTTTGCGCTTTAATCCAGAACCAATATATTTTTTTACCAAACAAAGAGTGTAACTTGGTATCTTATCATCCTTCAAGACAATATAATTATCGCCACGTCGTATCTCCTTTATTATCCTTGTAAAAATTTCCCTTGTGAAAATTGAAGAAATTTCATCTGCCACACACGACATAGTTGTCTGGTTCAAAACTAGTTCAGTCAAATTATTTTTGTAGTGTTCTTTCATCTCGTTGTAACGTAACATAGATAAATCATGATCAAAGTGTCGTATAAACATCCACAATGGTATTTTATTTTGCAAATCTCTTTTCAAGAATGAATTCATAGATTCGCATCTACCGGTAGCAGTAGCTCCACCAAAATAAATACCACGAAGAAAAGTATCTGCCCACTGCTTTCTTATGCCATATTGTGCTTCCACCCATGCATTTCTTGTCAATCTATATTTATTCACAGTCACTTTCCAATTATCCTCCCATTCTTCCTCCTTGTAATACCTATATTTTTGTAAAACAATAAAAATATAAATGTTTTCATATTATAATTGAGAGAATAAGATAAAACACCATTTAATGTATTACTTGAAAATAATTTTTTTCAATTCTTAATGGAATGCTATATTGTGTACATGGTGCATTGCATTTTTTAGTATACGCCACGAGCAAATACGATGTGGAACACCAGGCATAATATTATCCAGTGCTTTGTTCATTGCTTTACAACCATCCGTCAAAACTGCTGACGGCATCTTACCACCCATGCACTCTTAAAATGTTTCCAATACCCAATCATATGTGGTCGAAGTCTCATTATCAAGAAGTGTAGCTCCAAACACACACATTTTGTCATGATTATTAGACCCAAGTAGTATTACTAATGGCTTTTCCGTACCTATTGAACAAAAAATTAATATGATATTTGAAATTTAACTAAGAAATCAATATAAGGTAAAATAAAATTAAAAATACCTATTGGTTTTGTAAGTAGAATCGAAAGCCAAACAATCACCAAATAATTGGTAATCAACCTGGGAAGTCCCGTCAGACCAGAATAAATTTGTCAATCTATTTACTTTATCTACATCATACTTGTAGAAAAACATGTTGTCCGGCCCTTTTTTTGCTTCGAGAAAACCCATTGCTGTGGACGTGTCACAATCATCCCAAGTTGAATATCTTTTACAGATTCCCTTGTACAAGTCATATTTTATACATCCCACATTTTCCCAACCTTCATGAACTTCTACCATGTAATTCCAAATTTGGGATGTCTTAATTCTGGCTCTTTTCATTGACATAACTTGTTCCCTCATCTCGTCCCTAAATATTCTATGAGATCTAAGAAATGGTTTTTCACGAAAGAAGGCAAACTTATGGTTGTGGTGGTAATTAAAACACTTAGTAATCCAGCTATTAGTTTCCCTATTTAAATTTATTCTAAACTCTACATTATAACCTGTTCTTGTTAGAGCACGAGCTTCTTTACACCTATTATCAAGATTACAATATTTTTGTTCTCTAAAACCTTCATTTGAACACACCCAACTTCTAATGTGTAAAATACCTTTTTGTCCTCCCTCTTCAGTTTTTTTCTAACACTAAACCCCATCATTTTCGCATACAAAAGAATAAAAAGATTATGCTTGTTCAATACTTACAAACTCCTTCCCTTCGAAGTTCGAAAACTGTATATGTTCTGGTTCTTTGTCAATATCCAAAAATTGAAGCAAGCTCCTCCATTGCACAATATCAGGTTCCGTCCATTCTTTGTTAATGCCATATTCAACATTGTCTTCTGGTACATCTTCATTATTTGTCTCTTCCAAACGTGTTCCCCCAGCAGGGTCTACTTCATGTTCAGAAGATAAGGATTTTGTATCTTCTTGTTCAGCTTCCAAACCATTTTCGTAACTAGTCATTACTCCAGCCTATTCCTTCTGATTTTTTTTTCAAATGGTGTGTAACACTATTTAATATTTTTTATATTTAAACTGATTATATTATTAAAATTGCATCAATTAATATAATTAGTGGGGCGATTGAAAAGTTGATGCTTATAAAATTCAAAATTATAATAGCATTAATTAATATAATTAGTGGGGTGGTTGAAAAGTTGATACTTACAAATTTCAAAATTAAAATAGCATTTAAAATAATTTTGCAATTTTGAAAATATGTATAAATCCAATAATATTTCGAAATTTTCATTATAATTTTCGAAATTAGGGTTTAGATAACCACAGTTGTGCAATATTAATTTTTTTTATTTAATGCTAGGATATAGATAGTTGGTTAGAGTCTTTGAATATGAAGATGTGCATTTAATATTTAACATATATTAAATAATTAATTGTTCAAAATAGTAATTAGTGTAAACCCTAATTAATGTATAATATTATAATTGTTATAATTTTTTTTTAAAAATACTAAATCATTTTTGAAACCATTGTGATGGGAAGTTGAAAAGTTGTAATTTTAATAATTATATATAATTTTTGGCATAATAATAGGTAATTTAAAAATATGTGTAGGTTCTATGAACCTTTGCTTTGTAATTAAGAAATACAAAAATGTTTAACCAATAGAACTACACTTAAATTTTTAGAAATTATAATAACATTTAATATAATTAGTGGGGTGGTTGAAAAGTTCATCCTTATAAATTTCGAAATTATAATAACATTAATTAATATAATTAGTGGGGTGGCTGAAAAGTTGATACTTACAAATTTTGAAATTATAATAGCATTTGATATAATTTTGAAAATATGTATAAATCCAATAATATTTCGAAATTTTCATTATAATTTTCGAAATTAGGGTTTAGATAACCATAATTGTGCAATATTAATTTTTTTTATTTAATGCTAGGATATAAATAGTTGGTTAGAGTCTTTGAATATGAAGATGTGCATTTAATATTTAACATATATTCAATAATTAATTATTCAAAATAGTAATTAGTGTAAACCCTAATTAATGTATAATAATATAATTGTTATAATTTTCAAAATTTTCATTACAAATTTTGAAATTAGGGCTTAGAGAACCACAATTGTGCAATATTAATGTTTTTTTATTTAATGCTAGGATATAGATAGTTGGCTAGAGTCTTTGAAAATGAAGATGCGCATTTAATATTTAACATATATTCAATAATTAATTGTTCAAAATAGTAATTAGTGTAAACCCTAATTAATGTGTAATAATATAATTGTTATAATTTTCAAAATTTTCATTACAAATTTCAAAATTAGGGTTTAGAGAACCACAATTGTACAATATTAATATATTTTTTATTTAATGCTAGGTTATAAATAGTTGGTTAGAGTATTTGAATATGAAGATGTGCATTTAATATCATTAGTGGGGTGATTGAAAATTTGAAAGTATTATATTATATTTAAACATGATAAAAATTAATAGGATTTAGATAATAACAATTAAAAATTAATAAAAAAATAGAGAATATCATAAATTAATATGGGAAGTTCAACAATTTACATCCATAATAATTATCTTTGATAAAAAATTATAAATTTTAAAATATTATTGGAATTTTTTTTTAGAATGGTGACTTTTCCGTTATAACTATTAGCAAAAGATGAGATATGTAGAGAATATAAGAGGAGGAGATCTATAAAATATATAGAATCAACTTGTGTGTTCAAATAAAATAGAGAGAATAAAAGACATCAATGGAGTTGTTGTGTTTTAAAAAAAATATATATTATAGGTACAATTAATAATAGTGGTTGAAATATGTTACATGATAAAAACACAGGGAATATAAATAGTGGTCACTTGGTGAGATGGATAAGCTACTAATTTTAATTTCCATTAACATGTTTTTTTTTTAGATTTAAGAAAGGTAACAGAAAAATTTTAAATTTATTTTTCTATTAATAAGTTTAAATTAATATTATATTTTGATTGTTTTATTAAATTTTCAAAATTTATTTTGGTTTTTAAGAAAAATTAATTAAATTTTTAAATATCTTACAATCATAAAATTAGAAAGTTTTATCTTATCTAGACTCTCAAATAGTTATCCTATAGAGTAATATAGAATTGTGACTTTAGAATGTGATCCAACCTCGATCTTATATTACTCAAGATCTTAATTATCCAATAACATTATATCAGGCATAGTAGTGAATTTAGAAGGGGATCCGATCCCGAAAAAATATTACTAGATAACATTGCACTAAACAGACCTAATTATGACATAATGAACTGTTCCAACGTACCCTAGTGAACCAATACTACCGCTAGGGTCTCATATAGTTGTCATGCTGAGTAAGATAGAGTAGTGAATTAAAAAAGAGATCTGATCCCGAAAAAATACTACTAGATAACATTGCACTAAGATATAGTAGTGAATTTAGAAGGGGATCCGATCCCAAAAAATTATTACTAGATAACATTGCACTAAGCAAACCTAATTATGACATAATGAACCGTTCCAACGTACACTAGTAAACCAATACTACCGGTAGGGTCTCATATAGTTGTCATGCTGAGTAAGATAGAGTAGTGAATTTAGAAGGGGATCCGATCCCGAAAAAATACTACTAGATAACATTGTACTAAGATACAGTAGTAAATTTAGAAGGGGATCTAATCCCGAAAAATTATTACTAGATAACATTGTACTAAGCAGACCTAATTACTACATGATGAGTTGTTACAATGTTAACTAGTTACCGAGATAACCTATACTATATGTAATAATATACAGTGCATTATATTTTTTTCAACTAATGCTTACATTTTTCTACTTTTTTTCTTTTTCATATTTTAAATAATACATATAAATAATAATTTTTTAAAATATTTAAATAAATACAATTAAAAATATATATAAAAAAAAACTTGTTAAAATAAGAGGCTTTTTCTTAAAAAAAAAAAGACATTATTTTTTTAAAATAATGATGAAAATAATATAAAATTAACTTTTTGAAATTAACAAAAAAAAAAGAAATTAAAGAATGTCAATAAATGATTTTGAGAAAAAGTCTTAGAAATTAATATAAAATTAATTTTTTGTTTAATTAATGGGTTGTCTTTATATATTATTGGAGTGCAAATATAATGTCCCTAATATACAAATATATATTTTTTTATTTTGAAACAACAAACAAATTTTAATTTTAAAAATTTCAATTAAGGTTTTTTTTTTATTTTAATTTCGTTTTTTATTATTAAAATAATTCTCATTATTAATAAAATCAAATCAATACTATAATTTGGTTGATTTATGAAATTCTCGAATTTTTTTTAGTTTAGGGATAAGAATTAATTAAATTTGTAAATATCTACCAATAATAAAATTATACAGTTTCACCTTATCAAATTTGCATTTAATTTCATTTTTTTAAATTTGTTGACGCGGTTCTTCGGCAACAGATAATTATACTAATAAACGGGATGGATTAGTGCTTGATAATGAACCGTAATATGTAAATATTTATATTCCAAACTGGCGAAAATAGTATTGGGGGAAGGTTATAACTCCTTTCCTTTTAGGTGGTTCGAAGGTTAAAATCCCTCTAGTCCACCAGCCAATATTATTGATATATCTCTAGTATCCCTTACAGGGTGTTTCTTTACAAACTAGACGCCAACCCCTTGCAATGCCCAGGGTCTCCATATTTATAGGGAGAGGACACCTGGGTGTTGGTAAAGGGGGTCATCCCGTGATCTTCTTACCCATCATATCACATCTGTGACACTTATGATTAATTCCTAAAACCTGACAATGAAGTGTTGTCTAATCAATAGGTAAGGGGGATAATGGGCCGCATGGCCCAAACCAGTCGTGGGGCGCCTAAACACGCACGTTTATGATGCGTGTCCGAGAATTCAAGAATGGAGTGGACACGTGATGTCTGATATGCACACGTTTACATTGCGTGGTTGACTTCATAAATGGCCGGGGGTGTCAATTCTATGCCGCACCTCGAGCTTGATGTAGTTCCAGCTCGTGGTGTCCACACTGCTGACCCGATGCCTTCGAGTATTCTTACTAACCCTTTGACTAGCTCGGGCTAACGAGGTGGAGACTCATAACAGCAGCTCCGGGTAGGTGGCTTCTACGTGGCGGATAGAATTATGCCATTTTCCAATTCGCTAATAACCTGTGGATATTTAGGGCGTACAAAATTCATTAAATCAAAAAATTGTGGTATTTGTATTAAATGTCTTAAATTATTATTGTTATGTTCTATTTATTTTTTTAATGCATTTAATTGGTCAAATTTGTAATTAAAATTATAGTGGCTGAAATTAATGGGTGATTTTTATTAAAAATTTAATATTAAATTATAAAAATTGGTAGTAGCCGAAATTAATTGATAAATGATTTAAAAAGACAATATTAAATTAAATGTTGCTATATGATTACTAATTACATTTGGGAAGTAACAACATATTAACTATTTATTAATTAAATTAAGAAAGTGTGGTTCTTGTATTAAATGGCATACTTTAATATTGTTATTATTTTTTTCGGTTTTTGAATTTTTTGTTTCGTTTTTTGTTAAATGCATTTAATTTGTGAAATTGCTTATTAAAAAATAGGTGGTCGAAATTAATGGGTGTCTTTTATAAAATATAAATAATATTTAATTAATGTGAATGCATGATTAGTGTTTACATTGGGAAGTTACCACATATTAATTATTTATTCTTTCAATAATATTTTATTATTTATTTTAAAGGAATCCAAAATATTTTATTAAGAATGTGAAAGGTTGCATTGTTTCTTCATAACACACACTATAAATATATTACCATATAACCTAAACCGATTGTGCTATTTTTTTTTTAAAAAAAAATCAAGTTTTACAAACATTCAACTACCATGTCTATCATCAACATATCAGATTCAACCTATTCAAATAATGAAGATAACTCTTCACCCTTTCATTCCAAAGATGATGAAGTAAATTCTCCATTGAAGAAGATCAAGGTTGAGAAGTTTGACAATGATGCAAAGTCTCAATTGAAGAATGTCAAGACTGAGAAGTTTAGAATATCAAGACTAAGAATTTTAGCGGTGGTGAGAAAGATGTGAATCCACTTGATGCTCAACTAGAGTACAATCCAAATGGAATATATTTCGATATTATGTTCCAAAAATTTAATGAAAATGTCAGTCGTCTACTTGAATTGAAGAACAACATAGATGAATTTGTTCGAGAGATGACTAGATGCACCTTTGCGATGCAAACTCTGCATGAATCAGTGACCAACTATTTTGATCCAGAGAGGAAAAAGAACGAGGTGTGGGAGAAATATTTGAAGGAGAAGGAGAAGAAGATGACAAAGAAGAATGGCAATTTCTAAAAGTGTTTTTTTTTGTTTTGTTTTAAATTTATTGTTTCTATGTGTTTACTTAGGTCTTACTATAATATTCTTATTCTATTATGTTTTAAAAAAATATTTATGGACATTTTCTTATTAGGATTTGTTATGAATAGAAACTTTTTTTTCTTTTGTGTCTTCGGATAAAATCTTATTATTATTTATTTATTAATAATGTTAATAATTTTGTTTGAGTGAAATTGTCCAATTTTTTTTAAAAAAAATTAATGCTGAAATTGTATATTGATTTTTCAGTTTTTAACTTAAAATTTTAATTAATAATTAACAATTTATCATTAACCAATCTCTAAATTAATGGATTTTATAAATTACCTAACCAATTATATTAAATGAATATATTTCCTTATTGGACAATATAGAATTAATGAATAAATATCTAATTTCACAACAACAGAATTTGATTTTCCCAAGAGAATACAAAGAGATGCTTCTTTTAAAAAATCAAAATAGTTTTTTAATGCTAGCCGAATTTTTTTTTAATTAACACATACCAAAATTAATGCTTTAAAAAAAGTTTCAATTAATTCCCTATTTTCAAGGTAAAGAATATCAATAGTTATTGGTTATGATGTAATCTTATCAATAAATACTCATTTATTAATAATAGAAAATTTGAAAAGTTGTATTGTTTTGTAGTTTATGGAAAAAAATGAAGAGTTATATTGATTCATTTTACCTATAATCAAAGTAGTTTTACATAAATCAAAGTTTTTTTTTCTTTTTAAATTTGTATTTTATACTGTAATATGGAAAGTTTTATTTCTTATTTTTGTTTTGATGTTCTATTATTGTTAGAAAAACCAATAGTCATCCATTATTTTAGGGTACATAAAAATCATTAATTAGTTGTGATTTCCAATATAAGATTTAAATAATAAAATCTCAAATTCGAAATAATAATTTCGAAATTAAAATTTAATACGTTAAAGAAATTAAAAATATATATTTCAATTAGTTCATTGGAAATTACATATACTTTCACCAAATAATATTTAAAATGCTACATTGGAAATTAAACAAACTTATTTCGATCAACAATATAAAAATACAAAAGTCAACCAAATTACTACTCCACATCTCCCTAATTATTGATTACATTACTACTAACAATGATATCTTGATTTTGGTCTTCAGATATTTGAGATGCTTCACATAGTTGTTGTACAAAACAATAAATAAATAAAATTAGATAAACATATACCAACTAGATAATGTTTCATACTGTAAAATTATGAAATTAATTAAGATATACCAACCAGATGAAGACGAAGTTGATGGATAATATTATTTGAACCATTTAACCTATCTCTAGATTCAAGGATCTTTGTAACCAAAATATTTTACAAACCAACAACCATTGTGAGCAAAGCATTTATTTTTGCCGCCCCAACCTGTAAAAAATAAACTAATATAAAATTTCAAAAATAATTAAAATAATAATAATAAATAATACATACACATTTTACATGGTCTGGAATTTGAAGGTTCCCTTTGTTTACATCTGATGGTATATTAATGGTCATTGCATCACCATCTTCATTAGGTATGACAAAACTCCATGGTGGGATAGGAACATCACGGTCTACCTCATCTACACATACATGGTTTTCGTATTCCTAATTTTTAAATAAAAAAATATAATCCAAGTGTTCTAACATAAACATAAAATGAGATCTCAATCATAGACACATATATAGATATGAAAATATTACCTTATAAAAAGAAAAATAAGACTCACTATGAAGACAACGTCGAGTTCTACTTTCGAACATTGAAGAGGACGACTCCAAACTTTTCATAGGAGATCTATACCGGCGAGCGCGATCTAAAAGCAATTTGGACCTGATTTGATTAGGAGACAATGAGTTATCATAAAAATTTTGTCTCTTCTTTCCAACCCTTCCTTCTAAATCCTTACATCTACTTCTTTTATTCTTCATCCCCTTCCCCTCTACTCCCATGCATTTTCTCTCTCCCCCTCTATTTTTTTCCCCACACGTTTTTTTTTCTTCTTTCTCTCCTTCACATGCTCACAAAATCATGGTGCAATTATGATTTTTTTATGTTTATTTTGTTACTTTGAATGAAGAACAAGAAGAATAGAGAGTTTAAGAAATGAGTGTGCATTTATTATGAAACCCTAATTTTTAAAATTTTAAATCACTTCAAAACTTCAAAAGAGAGCTTACCTCTTATTGGTTGGAATCACCATTCCTAATGACCAAAAAAAATGCAATTTCGAAATTAATGCCAAAAAAAAATAATCCATGCAAAAAAAAAAAAAAGAATCTTTACTTGTTGGTAACTTGATGTATCAAGTCACCTACATGCTATGTCAGCATATTTGCACATTTATCTAGGTATCCATGTGTGGGTAATACCCATTGAGAACTTTTCCATATATATATATGAATGTGTTATTTCCATGCTGGAGTTGAAAGCATGAGGTGTATGTTGGAAGAGCAGGGATTATGATTGATTTATGAATGCCATGGGCATGTTTTTAGCACTGCAGTGGTTTGTGAATGTAGTGTGGTAAGATTGTTCCCATGGGGAAAGCTCTTGGTATGCTCATCATGTTTGATGGGTCAAGTTATTGACTGCAGATTCAATCAGCAAGATTGTATCCAAGGAAGATAATGAGACCTGGTGATGATTATACAGAGGCTGGGAATTACATCCAGGGTTTGAGTTCTTCATCTGTCCCTCAAAATTTCCAACAAATGTTTACAGATGTGCAATTAAGATTGATGAGGCAAGAGGAAGAGATTAGGTGTTTGAAACAGCAGCAGGTTTTGTCAGGGAACACTTCTTCTTTTGCTATGCCAGGAGTGGCACCAATTTTGGCTCAGCCTAGGGTTGAGAACAGATGAGAATTTCTTTGTGGAAGATTTCAGGAGTATTACCCTCCAGACTTTGAGGGAGGCCTAGATCCATTCAAAGCTGAGCAATGGATGGGCATGATCAGTTCCATCCTCGATAGTATGGGGGTGGTAGGTCACGATAGGGTGATCTGTGCTACATATGTATTGCGGGATGATGCTCGAGCATGGTGGGAAGTAGTATCCCCGACACGAGACACAGCTGTAATGGATTGGATAGAATTTAGGCAGTTGTTCAATGAAAGATATTACTGTGATGCAGTCAAGACTGCTAAAATGAATGAGTTTCTGAACCTCGTTCAGGGAAATGCAACAGTAACCAAGGATGTTAACAGATTCGATGGGACTCGGAGGGAAAGGTTTATCCAGAGATTGAATCCCAGTATAGCTCAGGGCATCAGAGTCGCCCCAATGCATGAAATCTCTACCTACGCTCAAGTGGTAGGGAAGGCTCTTACTGTTGAGAGCACAGGAAATCAGACTGAAAAGGAGAGTGCTGAAGAGCACGGAGCTCAAGCAATGATACCTCCATTTACTAGTACGAGCAAGGACAAGGATTGGAAAGTCTACCCATAATGCACTCGGTGTAAGAGGCATCATCTAGGAGAATGCCAAGCAAAGGCATGTTTCTTTTGTGGAATGGTTGGGCATTTCAAGAAGGATTGCCCAAGGCGAAGGAAAGATAAGCAAAAGGGGGTGGACAACTCGACTCTAGTTTTGGTTGGTTCCTCAGGGGTGGTAGGTTAGCTTTCTAGTTCTGATTCTTGTATTGTGCTGACTAGTTTTGGTGCCATGTTGTTCTTTGCTTGTTACAGTTAGAGAAGCATAAACTTATTATACAGATCGCATGGCTATGTTGTGAAGAGTTAGATTATTGTGGAAAGAACTCATCAGTTGTTTTGATAAAGTTTGTTATGACTGACTTCAGTATGAATCTGAATATGGATTGGTTAGCCAAGTATGGAGCAATGATAGCTTGCAAGGAAAGGATAGTAACTCTTGGGTTTGAGAGTGGGAAACCCTTGTGATAGCTGGCACTGTGCATGGATCTTGTATTTGTTATGACATATGTATTTAGAGCTAGAAATCTATTGCAGGAGGATGCATAGAACTCCTAACTAGTGTGGTGGATACCACTTATGTTGTGCCAGTGAGATCAGGACAAGCTGGATTAGTTTGTAAGTTTTTGGATATGTTTCCAAGGGATTGTCAGGATTACATTTACACAAAGAGATAGAATGGTGATTGGATTGGTGTCAAGGACGGAATCAGGCCTAGGGCACTGTATTGAACGGCTTCAGCAGAGTTGTAAGAACTAAAGGCTCAGTTATTGAGTAAGAAGATATTCTCCAAGGTGGATCTTTAATCTGGTTAGTACCAGTTGAAGATCAGGAAAAAGGATATGCAAATGACTGCTTTTATATTAGATAAGTGCACTAAGAGTACTGAGTTGTTTTGCTGGATTAGATGAACATAGTATTCAAGGATTATCTGAATTGGATTTATGGTCTTCTTGATTGACGGTATTATGGTATACTCTCAGTTGGATATTTGCCAAGGTCAAGAAACGCCTTAGGGGCAGGAGTTTCCTTGGACTGGCATGATATTATATGTGTTTTGGGAAAGAGTTATGAGTCTTCTTACAGATCAGAACCAGTTAGTAGGTTGTTATGACACCACAATGATAGGGAAAAATGGATAGCCTATGCATCATGTTAGTTAAAGGATATGACCAGAACTAGAGTAGAGTTATTGGTGGGCCAGGTGGCCAACGTTATGTTTGATTTACTCTTTCAGAGAGGATCAAGGGAAAACAGTTAAGTGACCCATAGATGGGAAGAATTGAGGGGAATGTCTTAGCTGGATGAGCTAAGGACTATTCAGTGTCAGGTATGAGTTTATTGTGGTAAAAAGGGATCAAACTTGGGATACGATGGACACTGGGATTAAACGAGGGATTCTTGATGAATCTCATACTGTTATTTTATTCTCTTCATCCAGGCATTATGAAAGATGTATTATGGTCTGAAAGTTTTATATTGGTGGCTTAGGATGGAGAAAGACTGTAACGCCCTGGTCACCCTAGAACAGTTACGGTGAACTGTAAATTTAACTCGCTACCTGAGTTCTTTGGTTAAAAACGTGCTTCTAGGTATTATTAACCGGCTAAGGTGGAAAACCAATCAAAAAGAAATGATATATTTTATTTAGAACATAAAACTATTCATGGGCCCATAAAAAACATTTACAAGTTATTTACAACTCAAAATGGTCATTACTGTTTAAATTTACAACCCGCCAACCTAAGCGGAAAAAATAGGGTAAACCCTCTAGTTCCTCTGAGAACTTCTTGGCCGTGGTGGTCAAGCAGCCGCATATGTACATAGCATCACCTAAGCTCTCCACTCAAGGCTGGGTGAGCTTTTCTTTCCCTTTACCTGCATGACATAGCACCCATGAGCCAGAGCCCAGCAAGAAAAACACCATATAGCGTGAATATAATATCAACAATGATCATAATAATCATTCAGGACTTTCAGTCCAAAACAGATGAGTAACAATTGAAAATTCACTAAGGTGGGTTCCGTTCCCATCAGCCATGTGACGATAGGGTCACTGAGGCTTTACAAATAAGTGATACTTCCAATAGCTTATCAAGATAGGTGCTCGATGAATTGATCACCAATATATCTTATCGCATGACCATAGAGTCATAACCGTGGGATTCCGCTCCCTAGCCATGTGACAAGCAATCACCTAGGCCTTAGGCCCTGGCTCTGAGTAACTAGTCCTAGACTAGTCAAGCACTTATAATTTTCATCGACCTTAGGGTCGGTCCAGCATTAATGCTCCTAGAGTCATTCAACGCTGATATTGATTAGATACAATCTTTTATCGGCCCTGCGTTCACAACGCTTATGCCGTTTCTGACTCTCAGGTCAGTAATACGCGACTAGTGTCGATTATGAATAATCAGTGCCATACACAAGTAAACAAACTCTTATAGCATTTAATATGCAATCAATGTCCCCATTTAATAACCAACATGCCTCAACAACAACCACGCATGTCATATACACAGGCTGCAGTTTTCTTACCTCTAGTTCGAGCGAGAAATAGAACAAGAACGACTCCTGAGAACAATCGACCTTTTGATTCCTTAGTGGTTACCTAATCATAACCAATTATAACCTCCATTAATGAAAATCAACAATGAAAGGGTCTTGACCCAAACCCCACTCTCGGGACCTCGAAACGTACCAACACGATGAGTAGATTCGATCCCGGGCCTTAAGGATTGAAACCCTGAGCCAAAAACCCTTAAAAACACTCAAAACAGGATTCTGAAGGAACAGAGTAGTGCTACAGCACTGCTCACTAGCACCCCAGTGCTATTCTCAGAACCCCAAACTGCCCAACACAACACTGGGTAGTGCTACAGCGCCCCCCAGTGGGCGTTGTAGCTCTACACCCAACCAGATCCTCCCCTGAAACCTCTTCCATCAACTCCTTCAATTCCAAATCGATTCCAATGCTTCCAAACCTCATTTTTGGTGCCAAATGAACCCAAAAATCATCCCCACAAGCCCTAAGCATCACAACCACAAGAACCCTAGCCAAAAACTCCCAACAAAACCAATAATCCAACCTAGAAATCTCAACTAAAAACCAAAGCTAAAACAGAGCAAACCAAGAATTTTAATGGCTAGAAATTTACCTCAAGTTTAGTTTATGATGCTCTTCAATGGTGGAACACACTCCCAAGCTCTCAAGACTTACTTCCCAAGCTTGAATCCTCAAGTTAGGCTCAAAAATCCAAAGAGAAAATGAGGAAAAACAGGTACGGGAGAAGGCTTTGTTCTATGCTCTGTTTTCTCTTCCTTCTACATCCTTCAATGGCGTAATACTATCCTAGGGGTGAAAAGGCCAAAATACCCCTAGGTCAAATAAACATTTCTAAAGGCTCCCAAGGGCAAAATCGACATTTTCCACCTATTTTGTTAATCATAATTAACGCTCTCCAATTCCTGCTATTCTCAATATTCTCAAACACCAATAATTCATATCCAGTTACCCTTTAATTCCTAGCAATGCTCTAATCATTAAAATTACCCCGAGACTCACCCCGAACCCCGAGCTTAATCCAGTTATGACTAAGCTGCTAATTAATATTCAAAGATCGTCTCATGCCGAATAGCCCGAACAAATCCACATTATAATGTGGTATCAACAATATGTCACCGACATGCATACAAATATACAATTACGCCCTCAATGGGCCAATTTACCAAAACACCCCTGAAATGAAATATGGACCCACATGCATGCATTTAACATCATATTATAATATAATTCACATAAACATGCATATAATCATTTAATGGCATAATTAAACAATTATGGCCCTCCCGGCCTACTAATCCAACCATTAAACCGCATTAGGGATTTCGGGGCATTACAACTATCCCTTCCTTACAGAAATTTTGTCCTCGAAATTTATTTGAACAGCTCAGGATACTGACTCTGCATATCTGACTCCAGCTCCCAGGTCACTTCCTCGACCTTGCTGTTCTTCCACAATACCTTAACCAAAGCTATCGTCTTATTCCTGAGGATCTTATCCTTTCTATCAAGTATCAGAAATGGCTGCTCCTCAAAGGAGAGATCTGCCTCAAGCTCCAGATCTTCATAACTCAAAATATGATTCACATCAGATACATACCTCCAAAGAGCTGAAACATGAAACACGTTATGCATGGCTGACAACGCCGGTCGCAAGGCCAATCTGTAAGCCACTTGACAAACCCTCTCCAGGATCTCAAATGGACCTACAAATCTAGGGCTTAGCTTGCCCTTTTTCCCAAACCTTCTCACCCCTTTCCATGGCGAGACTCTAAGGAAGACATAATCCCCCACTTGGAACTTCAAGTTCCTGCGCTTGGGATTTGCATAACTTTTCTGCCTACTCTAAGAAGCGAGCATTCGAGCTCTAATCTTCTCAATGGCCTCAATGACCTCACTGGTCCTCTGAACTACCTCAGGACCCAAGTATCTCCTTTCATCTGTCTCATCCCAATGAATGGGAGATCTGCACTTCCTACCATACAGCTTCTCATAAGGTGCAACTCCAATGGTAGACTGATAACTGTTGTTGTAGGAAAACTCTATCAAAGGTAGATACTTACTCCAAGATCCACCAAAGTCCAACACACATGCTCACAGCATGTCTTCCAATATCTGGATCATCCTCTTAGATTGCCCATCTGTCTGAGGATGATAAGCAGTACTGAACTTCAATTGTGTCCCCATGGCCTTCTGTAAACTCCCCAAGAACTTGGAAGTAAAAGTGGGGTCCCGATCTGACACGATCGACCTCGATGCTCCATGAAGGTGCACGATCTCTCTCACATAGAAATCTGCATACTGGTCAACTGTATATGTAGTCCTCACTGGCAAGAAGTGAGCTGACTTGGTGTAGCGATCCACTAGCACCCAAATAGAATCATGCTGACCAACAGTCTTGGGTAAGCCTACCACGAAATCCATTGTAATGTCCTCCCACTTCCACTCTGGGATATCCAGAGGTTGTAATAACCCTGCCGACCTCTGATGCTCAGCCTTGACCTGTTGACATGTCAAGCACTTAGCCACATACTCTACTACATCCCTCTTCATCCATTGCAACCAATACAATGATCTCACATCCTGATACATCTGCGTGGTGCCTGGATGTAAAGAGTAAGGTGTAGTATGAGATTCATCCAGAATCTCTCGCCTCAAAGAAGTGTCTAACGGAACACATATCCGCCCCTTATACCGCAGCAACCCTAAATCTAACACTGTATAATCTCTGAATGCTCTAGCCAAAACATCCTCTCTGATCTTGATCAGCTGTGAATCACTCAACTGACCCTCCTTGATTCTCTCCAACAGTGTAGACTATAGCGTAATATTGGCCAACTGGCCCACCAGCAACTCTATACCAGCTGTGGTCATGTCATCAGCTAACTCTCTGGCTATCAGCCTCATACCATAAATCTGTCCCGGACCCTTCCGGCTTAAATCATCAACCACCACGTTGGCTTTTCATGGATGATACAGAATCTCACAATCATAATATTTTACTAACTCCAGCCAACTCCTTTGTCTCATATTCAAATCTTCCTGAGTGAAGAACTATTTTAGGCTTTTGTGGTTTGTATAGATTTCGCACTTCTCTCCATAAAGATAATGCCTCCATATCTTTAAAGCAAAGACCATAGCCGCCAACTCCAAATCATGAGTGGGATATCTCTTTTCATACTCTTTCAACTAACGAGAGGCATAAGCAATCACCTTTTCTGACTGCATCAGAACACAGCCCAAACCCTGATGAGAAGGATCACAATAAATCATAAACTTCTCTTGATCTATCGGGAGACTCAGAATTGGAGCAGTAATCAATCTCTGCTTCAGTTCCAGGAAGTTGTTCTCACATTTATCGGACCACACAAATTTCTGAATCTTGCGTGTCAGCTCAGTCGATGCAGTAGCTATCTTTGAGAACCCTTCCATGAATTGCCTATAATAACCTGCCAATCCAAGGAAACTTCTAACCTCAGAAGCATTCTTCAGCCTTGGCCAATCTCTGACTGCCTCAATCTTTGTTGGATCTACCTTAATTCTCTCCTTACTGACAATGTGCCCAAAAAAGGATACCAGAGATAACCAGAACTCACATATCTTGAATTTGCAAACAATCTGTGTTCCCTTAGTCTCTGTAGAACCAACCTCAGATGTTGTTCATGCTCTGACTCAGGCTGAGAATATACCAGAATATCATCGATGAAGACGATCACAAACTGGTCTAGATAATCCTTGAACACTCTGTTCATCAGATCCATAAAAGCAGCAGGGGCATTAGTCAATCCAAATGACATAACTAAGAACTCATAATTCCCATACCTGGTATGAAAAACAGTCTTCGGTATGTCTCCCTCCTTGACCCTCAACTGATGATAACCAAAACAAAGGTCGATCTTTGAGAATACCTTCTTACCTTGCAACTGATCAAACAAATCATCTATCCTTGGTAAAGAATACTTGTTCTTAATTGTTAGCTTATTCAGTTCTTTGTAATCAATGCACATCCTCAGAGAACCATCCTTCTTCTTTACAAACAGAACGGGTGCACCCCAAGGTGAGAAACTAGGTCTGATAAAACCCAAATCCAACAGTTCCTGCAACTGTACTTTCAATTCTTTCAACTCAGCTGGGGCCATTCTATAAGGTGCTCTAGACACTGGTTCTGTCCCTGGTGCTAGTTCTACCACAAACTCTATCTCTCTGTGTGGTGGAAACCCTGGCAAATCTTCTGGAAACACATCTAGGAATTCACAAACAAGTCTGGCCTCATTGGCACGACCTGAGTGGTATCGACCACACTAGCTAAGAATCCAATACAACCTCCTTGCAATAGATCCCTAGCCCTCAATATAGAAATCATAGGTATGTGAGGTCCATGCATAGTACCAACAAACACAAAAGGATCCTCACCTTCAGGCTCAAAGGTGACCATCTTCCTTCTGCAATCAATGGTTGCCCCTACTTTTCCAACCAATCCACACCCAATATCATGTCGAAGTCAGTCATAACTAACTCTATCAAATCCACTGATAACTCTCTGCCCTCCACTGTCACTGGCAAAGATCTGACCCATCTCCTGGATACCACTAACTCTCCAGTGGGTAACAAAGTTCCAAACGCCACAGCACAAAAATCACAAGGTCTACACAGTCTATCAATAATACTACTAGCAACAAAAGAATGTGTAGCACCCGAATCAATCAAAACATTATAAGGGTTTCCAGCACTAAGAAGCTAACCTGTAACTACTGAGGGAGAAGCCTTAGCTTCTGCTTGTGTCAATGCGAACAATCGAGCTGGGGATGAGCTGTCCGCTTTCCTGGGTTCTTCCTTTCTGGCCTTAGGGCAATCCTTTTTAAGATGACCCACTGCTCCACATGAGAAGTAGGCCCTTGCCCTACACTCTCCCAAATGACGCCTCTTGCATCTGGGGCATTCAGGATAAGACTTACAGGCTTCACTACCACCTGGATGACCCATTGAGACACCACAGGGTCGCATATCAGAACCTGGAACTGGGAAGGTGTCAGGAACCTTCCTCTTCTGCTCACTGGGGCCTACACCCCTACCAGAACCCACAAATGGAGGACCTGTCCTCTTGAACTCCTATCTGGCCGCACTATCTCGCCAGATCTTGTTCTCTACACTCTCAATTGTGAGTGCCTTCTCAACCACCTGTGCATAGGTAGTAACCCCAGCCACAGTGGTAATACGTACATGATGGGCTAATCTGGGTTGTATCCCCTGAAGAAATCTCTCTCTTCTGGTCCCATCAGTGGGCACCAGTTCCATGGAAAATTTCGCCAAACGATCAAACTTTAAGGCATACTCAGTGACTGACAAGCTTCCCTGAAGTAGCCTAATGAATTCATCAGCCTTTGCTGCCCTGATGGCATCATTATAATATTTCTCGTTGAATAGAGTCTGAAACTCTTCCCAACTCAGGGCATTAACATTTCTGGTTTGGGTAATAACCTCCCACCAAATTCGGGCATCCTCCCGAAACATATAAGTGGCACAAGCCACCCTCTCATTACCAGTCACCCTCATGAAGTCCAGGATGGTGGTAATCATACTCATCCACTGCTCTGCCTTCGCAGGATCTGCACTGCCTTCATAAACTGGAGGTTGCTGCTTCCTGAACCTTTCATAGAGAGGTTCCCATTTATTTCCAACCTCAGGTGGCTGCTCTGCTGCTGGCACCGACACAAGAGGTGCCTCTGATACACTGGCCACTGCAGGTGCTTGATGTTGTCTTAGGAGACGAAGTTCTTCTCCCTGTCTCAACACTGTAGCCTTCAGATCATTAAACAACTGCTGCCAGGTTACAGGAGATGGCTGTGGAATTTGTCCTTGGTTATTCTCTTGACCCTGACTGTTATTATTCTGGCCTTGATCACTCTAGTCAGCTGACATATCTGTCTGCCGTGGATTCATTCTTATCACTGATACCTTGCTGAAACAATGATCAATACGGCCAGTCAGGTAGTAATAACTAAACCTCTTGCCACCTTATAGTCCAAGAACAAACAGATAGTTATCATATTCCACAATCATACAAATATACAATTGGATACATGATTATAGTATTTAGCACTTAGCATGTATCACATAATAATTCACAATCAACAATACTAATAAGTATGTTCCAGCAATTTCAGTACTACTTAGCACACGGTTGCTGAAGAAATAATATTTCAGGGCACAGGTTTAACATGGTGTCTCATGCATACAGGTAAAACATTTATACTATATTTAAGCAGTTATACATATAACTACATAAATAGTTACCAAACCATGAGTTGAGCTTGACTTCAGTAATGAGTGTACATGCCCAGCCAGTCTACAGGAACCCTAACTTTGGCACGCTCTGATACCAAGTTGTAACGCCCTGGTTACCCCAGAGTAGTTACGATGAACCAAAAATTTAACTCGCTACCCGTGTACTTTGGTTAAAAACGTGCTTCTAGGTATTATTAACAGGCTAAGGTGGAAAACCAATCAAAAGGAAATGATATATTTTATTTAGAACATAAAACGGTTCATGGGCCCATCAAAAACTTTTACAAGTTATTTACAACTCAAAATGGTCATTACTGTTTAAATTTACAACCCGCCAACCTAAGCGGCAAAAATAGGGTAAACCCCCTAGTTCCTCTGAGAACTCCTTGGCCGTGGTGGTCAAGCGGTCGCATATGTACACAGCATCACCTAAGCTCTCCACTCAAGGCTGGGTGAGCTTTTCTTTCCCTTTACCTGCACCACATAGCACCCATGAGCCAAAGCCCAGCAAGAAAAACACCATATAGCGTGAATATAATATCAACAATGATCATAATAATCATTTAGGACTTTCAGTCCAAAACAGATGAGTGACAATTGAAAAGTCACTAAGGTGGGTTCCGTTCCCATTAGCCATGTGACGATGGGGTCACCGGGGCTTTACAAATAAGTGATACTTCTACTAGCTTATCAAGATAGGTGCTCGATGAACTGGTCACCAATATATCCTATCGCATGACCATAGAGTCATAACCGTGGGATTCCGCTCCCTAACCATGTGACAAGCAGTCATCTAGGCCTTAGGCCCTAGCTCTGAGTAACTAATCCTAGACTAGTCAAGCGCTTATAATTTTCATCGACCTTAGGGTTGGTCCAGCATTAATGCTCCTAGAGTCATTCAACGCTGATATCGATTAGATCCAATCTTTTATCGGACCTGCGTTCACAACGCTTATGCCGTTTCTGACTCTCAGATCAATAATACGCGACCAGTGCCGATTCTGAATAATCAATGCCATACACAAGTAAACAAACTCTGCTAGCATTTAATATGCAATCAATGTCCACATTTAGTAACCAACATGCCTCAACAACAACCACACATGTCATATACACAGGCTGCAGTTTTCTTACCTCTGGTTCGAGCGGGAAATAGAACAGGAACGAATCCTGAGAACAATCAACCTTTTGATTCCTTAGCGGTTACCTAATCATAACCAATTATAACCTCCATTAATGAAAATTAACAATGAAAGGGTCTTGACCCAAACCCCACTCTCGGGACCTCGAAACGTACCAACACAGTGAGTAGATTCGATCCCGGGCCTTAAGGATTGAAACCCCGAACCAAAAACCCTTAAAAACACTCAAAACAGGATTTTGAAGGAACAAAGTAGTGCTAAAACACTGCTCACTAGCACCCCAGCGCTATTCTCAGAACCCCAAAATGCCCAACACAACACTGGGTAGCGCTACAGCGCCCCCCAGTGGGCGCTGTAGCTCTACACCCAACCAGATCTTCCCCTGAAACCTCTTCCTTCGACTCCTTCAATTCCAAATCGATTCCAATGCTTCCAAACCTCATTTTTGGTGCCAAATGAACCCAAAAATCATCCCCACAAGCCCTAAGCATCACAACCACAAGAACCCTAGCCAAAAACTCCCAACAAAACCAATCATCCAACCTAGAAATCTCAACTGAAAACCAAAGCTAAAACAGAGCAAACTAGGAATTTTAATGGCTAGAAACTTACCTCTAGTTCAATTTTTTATGCTCTTCAATGGTGGAACACACTCCCAAGCTCTCAAGACTTACTTCCCAAGCTTGAATCCTCAAGTTATGCTCAAAAATCCAAAGAGAAAATGAGGAAAAATAGGTACGGGAGAAGGCTTTGTTCTATGCTCTGTTTCTCTTCCTTCTACAGCCTTCAATGGCTTAATACTATTCTATGGGTGAAAAGACCATAATACCCCTAGGTCAAATAAACATTTCTAAAGGCTCCCAAGGGCAAAATCGACATTTTCTCCTATTTCATTAATCATAATTAACGCTCTCCAATTCCCGCTATTCTCAATATTCTCAAACACCAATAATTCATATCCCGTTACCCTTTAATTCCTGGCAACACTCTAATCATTAAAATCATCCCGAGACTCACCCCGAGCCCCGAGCTTAATCCAGTTATGACTAAACCGTTAATTAATATTCAAAGATCGTCTCATGTTGAATAGCCCAAAAAAATCCACATTATAATGTGGTCTCAACAATATGTCACCGACATGCATAAAAATATACAATTACTCCCTCAACGGGCCAATTTACCAAAACACCCTTGAAATGAAATGTGGACCCACATGCATGCATTTAACACCATATTATAATATAATTCACATAAACGTGCATATAATCATTTAATGGCATAGTTAAACAATTATGGTCCTCCCGGTCTACTAATCCAGCCATTAAACCGCATTAGGGATTTTAGGGCATTACAGGGACGTAATGGAATGCATGACGAAGTTTTTAACCTGTTAGCAGGTCAAATTAGAGTAATAGAAACCAGTAAGGTCATTATAGTCTTTGTGCATTCCATAGTGAAAATAAGGAAACATCGCGATAGGTTTCGCAGTGGAGCTGCCCAGGATAGTGGGCCAGCATGATTTGGTTTGGGTCATTGTGGACCAGTATTTAAAGTGAGCCCACTTCTATCAGTAAGGACGAGTAATACAATTGATCAGTATATAGACCTCTATGTGAGAGAGGTAGTACGCTTTCATGGAATTTGAGGTCTATCTTATCAGATGCGGACTCTGTTTTTACTTCCAAGTCTTGAGGAAGATTGCAGAAGGCAATGAGTATATAGATGGAGTTTAGTATAGTTCAATATCCTCAGACTGATGGTAAATCAGAGAGATAGTTATCCAATTATTAGAAAGGCACCTTATGAGACATTGTATGGAGGAGCATGTATATCGCCCATTCATTTGGATGAGATGGAAGAGATGCTATATTTAGATGATGAGGTAGTTCAAGGGACCACTAAGGTTATTGAAAAGGTTAAAGTTGGGATGCTCGCTTCTCAGAGTAAATGGAAAAGTTATATTGATTTGAAATGCAGGAGCATGGAGTTCCAAGTGGAAGACTGTATCTTCCTTAGGGTATCACCATGGGAAGGGGTGAGGAGGTAAGGGCAAGATGAGCCCTAGATTTGTGGGACCGTGTGAAATCCTGGAAAGGATCGGTCATGTTACCTATGGATTGGTCTTATCTTTGGCACTGTCGGTCGTATACAGTGTATTTCATATTTCCATGTTGAGGAAACATGTGGTTGATGAGACTCATGTGTTAAGTTATGAGGATCTGGAATTAGAGGCTAAGTTATCCTATGAGGAATAGCCAGTTCAGATTTTAATAGAAAGAACAAGGTTTTGAGGAACAAAGTTGTACCTTGGGTTAAGGTATTATAAGGAAACAGTAGGGTCGAGAGAGTGACCTCGGAACTGGAATCAGTTATGCGGAATTTATATTCTGGGCGGTTCAGATAAATTTCGAGGACAAAATTTCTATAAGGAGGGGATAGTTGTAATGACCCAAATTTCCTAATAAGGCTTAGGGTCTTGATTAGGAGGACGGGAGGGCCATAATTGATTTATTCTGCAATTAAATTATTATATTCATGATTATGTGAATTATATTATTATATGATGATAAATGCATGCATGTGGGTCCACTTTCATTTTAAGGGCATTTTGGTCATTTGGCCCGTTGATGGCATATTTGTATATTTTCATGCATGTTGGTGAATTATGGATGAGGCCATGTTATAATGTAGATTTTTTCGGCATGAGACGATCTTTGAATGCAAGTTAGCGGTTTGGTCATAACGGGGTTATTTACCACGCTTGGGGTGAGTTTCGGGGTAATTTGATGTTTAGTACATTACTGGGAATTAAAGGGTAATGGGATATGGATTATTATTATTTGAGAATATTGGAAATAATGGGAATTGGAGGACGTTAATTATGATTAGCGGGATAAGTGGGAAATGACATTTTTGCCCTTGGGGGCTGTTAAGAAAAGAAGATCAGCTTGGGGGTATTTTGGTCATTTGACCAAGGGATATATTCAACTATAGAAGGCTATAGAAAACTAGACCAAAAACAGAGTTTCTCTCCCTGTAATGCCCCCAAAATCCCTAATGAGGTTTAATGGTTGGATTAGAAGGTCGAGAGGTCCATAGTTGATTTATTATGCCATTAAATGATTATATGCATGTTTATGTGAATTATATTATTATATGATAATAAATGCATGCATGTGGGTCCATATTTCATTATAAGGGTATTTTGGTATTTTGGCCTGTTGAGGGCATATTTGTATATTTTCATTCATGTTGGTGAATTATTGATGAGGCCACATTATAATGTGGATTTGTTCGAGATTTTCGGCATGAGACGATCTTAGAATGCAAGTTAGCGGTATTGTCATAACGGGGTCAACTATTGGGATATTGGATAATGAGAATGATTATTTGAAGATATATTGGTAGTTAGTGAGATCATGAGGAAATTCTGGGAGTTTTGACGCTTTTGCCCCCGGGGACATTTTTGGGACCCCGAGCATTGGGATTTACTTTAGGTTACTTAAGCTTGAAGTAACCTATCAGAAGGAAACTACGTTCAAACACCTTTTCTCTTTCTCCCGCTATCCCTTTTTAATGTTCGTCGCATTTTTGAAGAAAACTTGAGTTTTAGGACTCGGATTCAAGCGAGGATCGAGGCATAGCGATTCTAGGAAAGATTAGAAGCTTATTAACTGGAGGATTTAAGGAGAAATGACTTAATTTGAGGTAATTCAAGCTTTAAGTTTTGAGATTTCGAGTTTCTATGTTTTGAATTGGATTTTATGTGTTGATGAGTTTTTGATTTGTTTAAGCCTCGAGATTTGTTGATTTTGAATCATTGGGATGTTTGAACACTTTGATTTTTGGATTTGGGGATGTTTGAGTAGGTTTTTGGAAGAATTTAAAAGAGGAAAAACGAGGTTTTTGGTTGGGTTCGTGGTCAGGCCGCAACCTTGTTCTTGGGCGCCGCAGCCCAGGCTTTGATGAAGGAGGTGGCTTGCTGTCTGGGCAGTTAGGGCTGCGGCGCTAGGCACAGGCAGAAGTGGGTTGGGCTCCTGTTTGGAGGTGGGCTGTGGCGCAAGTCGTGTGTGGGGTCATGGCACTTAAGGGCATTTTTGGCCAGAATTGTGTTTTAATCATGGGAACTCAAACCTTAGGCCTCAGGATCGTTCCTAGTACCCGGTTTAGTAGGATTCGATGTCCCAGAGGCTAGGTCTTGGTCCGGGAACCTTTTATTACTCATTTTATTGATGGAATTCCATATTTGATTATGATTAGGTGACCGCTAAGGGATCAAAGGATCGATCGTTCTCAAGGGTCGTTCTTTTATTATTTCTCGCTCGAACCAGAGGTAAGAAAATTGCACCCCATATGTGACATGCATTGCTATCAATGAGGCATGTTGAGTGTTTTAAATGTGGACTTTGATTGCATATTAAATGCTTAACAATCTTGCTTATCTGTGAATGGCACTAACCTATGAGTCAGGAATCGGCAATGGTGTCAGTATTGACTGCGAAGCTGTGACTTATTAGTCAAGTTCGGCAGTAGTACTATGCACTGGTCGTATGGTATTGGCTTATGAGTCAAGATGGGTATTAGCGTGTTTAACGCAAGCCAAAAAAATTAGATCTAATCGACATAAGCATTATTGTCATAAGCATGAAATGCTTGACCGACCTTAAGTTCGATGAACACAAAAGCGCTTGTCTAGTCTAATGGCTATTTACTTAGAGTCAGGGCCAAAAGGCCCAGATGACTGTATCGTCAAATGGCTAAGAGTGTGGAGCCCAAGTTAGTGGCTCATTCATCAGTCACTCATCTGGTTCAAGTTAGTGGCTCATTCATTAGTCACTCATCTAGTTTAAGTTAGTGACTTATTCATCAATCACTCATCTGGTTCAAGTTAGTAGCTCATTCATCAGTCACTCATCTAGTTTAAGTCAGTGACTTACTCATCAGTCACTCATCTGGTTTAAGTTAGTGACTTACTCATCAGTCACTCATCTGACTAGGGCTATACGCCCTAGTATGATTATTAGAATCTCAACATTATCTGATAAGGGCTACAAGCCCCAACATGGTTACTAGAATTTTGAAGTGATATTCACTTATCCATTTTTGGCTATAAGCTCAGTATGATTATCATAATCATCATTTAATGTTGTATACATGCAGTAATGAGTTTTCTTGCTGAGTCTTGGCTCACGGGTGCTATGTGGTGCAGGTAAAGGGAAAGAAAAGCTTACCCAACCTTGAATGGAGAGCTTAGGTGGTGATGTGTACATATGCGGCCGCTTGACCACCACGGCCAAGGTGTTTCTCAGAGGAACTAGGGGTTAACCCTACATTTTGCCACTTAGGTTGGTGGGTTGTAATTTTTACACTGTAATGTCCATTTTGAATTGTAAATAACTTGTAAACACTTTTATGGGCCCATGTATAGTTTTCTATTTTATATAAAATATATCATTTCCTTTTGATCAAGTTTTTACCTTAGCATATTAATAACACCTAGATGCACGTTTATAACCAAATGACTCGATTAGCGAGTTAAGCACGGTTCAAAGCTCACAGTAACAGTCTTGGAGTAACCAGGGCATTACACTCCTTTTCCTCCCTATCACCTTCTTCTCTCTTCTCCCTTTGAAATTTTGAAGCTCCATTTGAGGATTCAAGCTAGGGAATCAAGCCTTGAGGGTTTAGGATTGTGTTCAGCAATTGAAGAGGGTTTAACCTTGAGCTTGAGGTAAGATTTCAGCCATGGAAACTCTGGTTTTGCACTATTTTTCAATTGTTTTTTCACTTGGAATTTTTGGATAGGATAGTTGAGAATTCAATGAAGTTTTTGGGAAAGATTGATTGGGTTTTGATGCCTAAGACTTGTAGAATGGGTTTTCGGGTTCATTTATGAGTTTGGTTGAGGTTTGGAATCGAGTTTTGAAGGTTGGAATTTGGAGAACTTGAAGGGGAAAAACCAAGGCTAAAACACCCTTGTTCTGGCGCTACAACGCCCAAGAATGGGCGCTACAGCACTGTCTAGGGCATGGCAGCTCTAGTTGTAGCGTCATAGAGCCTGGGGGCAGCGCTACCCTATTTTTCCAGGGCATTCTTTTGGTATCTTTTGAGGGTTTTTGGCTCGGGGTTTCAATTCTTAAGGCTCGAGATCGAATTTATTAACCGTGTTAGTAGGATTCGAGGTCCCGGGAGTGAGGTTTAGATCATGAACCTTTTATTATTGATTTTATTGATGGAATTCCATATTTGGTTATGTCTAGGTGACTGCTAAGGAATCAAAGTATTGATCATTCTCAAGGGTCGTTTTTAACTTGTTTCTCGCTCGAACCAGAGGTAAGAAAAATGCACCCAGTATGTGATGCATGTGATGCATGAGATACATGTGATTAGGGAATGACATGAATATTGAATATGGAATTGATTAGAGCTTGAGTCTCTATAAATGTACATGATCATCATTATGCTATTGATTGTTAAGTAAGCATGTTGAATGCCCTACATTTGGATATTTGACATATGATATATGCCTAGTTTCATTGCTTACTTGTGTATGGCACTGACCCATGAGTCAAATTTCAGCATGAGTTGTATGGTATTGGCTTAAGAGTCAAGAATGGCATTGATGTGCTCAACACAAGTTGAAATGATTAGATCTAATCTTCATAAGCATTGAGTGAATCATCATGAACATTAATGCTTGACCGACCTCAAGTTCGATGAAAATTAAAAGCGCTTGTCTAGTCTAAAGGCTAGTTACTTAGAGTCAGGGCCAAAAGGCTCAGGTGACTACAACGTCACATGGCTATGGGTGTTGAGCCCAAGTTCATGACTCACTCATCAGTCACTTATTTGATTAGGGTGCGAAGCCCAAATTGTGACTCTTTAGTAACCTATCTAATTAGGGTGCGGAGCCCAAAGTGTAACTCACTCATCTGATTAGGGCTACAAGCCCTAGTATGATTACCAAAATCATAAAGTGTTATTCACTCATCTGATTAGGGTGCAGAGCCCAAGCGCGTGACTTAATTGTCACTTATTTGAGTCACTTATTTTAGATGGACACATTAGCCATCTATCCTCATTATGACTTGAGAGTCATCTATACAAAGGGCAGGGCCCATAAGTCATATATTCAAAGGGCAGGGCCCATAAGTCAGCTATACAAGGGGCAAGGCCCACAATCATTATTTAGACTTATTTGCATGCATGAATAGGGCTACTATTGCTGGGCATGCCTATTATGATTGAGTAACATGTTATTACCTGTTCATGAGCATATTTAGTTTTCTTGTTGAGCTTCGGCTCACGGGTGCTATGTGGTGCAGGTAAAGGCAAAAGAAAGCTGGACCATCTTTGAGTTGGAGAGCTTAGGTGACGATGTGTAAATATGCGATTGCTCGACTGCCACAGCCGAGGGTTTAAAGAGGAACTAGGGTTAAACCCTATTTACCGCTTAGGACTGCTGGTTGTAAATATTTTATTGTAATTAACATTTAAATTATATTTTGGGATGCCAATGTATACAGTAAACGTTTTAGTGAAACGTTGTTTCTTAACCAAAAAATTTAACCCTAAATTGTTAATCATACTTAGTTACACAATTATGGCCAAATGACTTGATTAGCGAGTTTAGCGCTGTTTTAAAATGCACATCATAACGGTCCCTGGGTAGTAGGGTGTTACACTCTTCCTTTCTCCAAGGTAAATTTATAACCTTTAAGCTCCATATCAATAAGGCCACAGTCCTAAACCACATTCTGAAACCCCTCAATTAACCAATTAGGATATTGGTTTCCAACTCTCTTATCATCTGAATAAGCACATTATTAAAATCTCCTATCAAACACCAAGGCATCAACATTCTTTCATGAAGCTGCCTTAATAAATCTCATGTTTCTTGCCTCAAGCTTCTGTTAGGCACACCTTATATACATGTCAATCTATATTCAATAGCTCCTTCCATACGTACCAATAAATCAATATGATTTTTTTAGTACCCCAAAACATTGACTTCTTCCTTATTCCTCAAAAGCATCAAGAGCCCTCCACTCCTCCCAATAGTGTCGACGGAGAAACCTCCCTCAAAACCTAGTAGCCTCCTAAGCCAATCGACACGTTTCTTACCACTTAACGTTTCACACAAAAGTATAAAGTTAGGATTCTTCTGAACTACAAGTTCTTTCGAGAATTGAATGGCCCATGGGTTCCCAAGCCCACAACAGTTCCATCCAAGTACACTCATGAGGCCTGGTGAGCCTTTTCTCCAAGGCCGGCCACTATTCCATTTTTTGAAAGCCCACTTTGCTCCAGGTCCAAGTTGTCATCTGTGTTAAGTCCAACTCCATTGGGCACTTCCTCTATGGTTCGTCTTCTTTTTGGGTAATTAATAGTCAATTCCCCAGTTTGAAATTCCACTTCTTCTCCCGCTCCCCCACCCACGTTAATTCCATAAGGATTTGCTCTTTGAATTTCCACCCTCAACAAAGCATTCATGGTTCCACGATTCTCTCCCATGATGTGCTCCATTTTCCCATCTTCCTCATTAATTCCCTCACCTACGGGATTCCTTGCAATTTCCATCCTTGGCCTCCACACACCTCCTCCGCATGAGTTCTGGCCGCCGGTGTCCTGAGCATGGACTGCTCCTTCCATTCTAAGCCATTTTGAGCCAATGAACATAATGTAGCATCTCATAACTTTACTTAGTTAGATAGTAGTAGCTTGCGCTGTAGTATTTTAGTTTTCGTGGATATTGGTCAAAGCCGGGATTTAGTTAGAAACTCATAGAGATAGTTGTGGATTTTATAAGTTTAGCCTATAGTTTAGAAATTAATTTTAACGTAAGGTTTGATTAATATAGCTGGTCCTAGAAATGATATTTGGAATAACCTAAGGTTTTGATAGAATAATTAAGAACGTGACACTTGTCACATGCATGTTTATTAAGGATTTAAGGATTTTAATTGAATAAATTAATTAAGGATAAGTCTAGGAAGTCTAGAACCTTCCCTCAGTTGTTAGGATCACGCTTTATTTAGTCAAAGTGGTTTAAAAAAACTCAAGTGTGCTAAAAGTGTGAAAAAACGTGTTTGATATATCAGCGTATGCTGATATATCGTAGCTATAGGGGCCGATATATCGCCTATGATTGATATGGAAAATACGTTGACTTTTCATGAACGAAACCACGGAGGCTCCGGAGTATGGGGCAGGCGATATATTGCCTAAAAGGGCCGATATATCGGCTCCCTTATGCATTTTTTAATTTTTGTGGAATTCGAAACTAGAAACAGCCCTCAACAACTTTAACTTATTCCCGAACGTTTTTGACCGAGTTCTGGGCATCTGGTGAGTGAAAAATATATTTTTAATCAGTTATTTATTCATTGAAATGGGAGTTAGTTTCACTCCTTGAACTCTATAAATAGGACCCTTCACTCAGCCATTTTCATTATCTTTCAAACACATTTCAGAGCCTCCAAGCTGCTAAGTTTGTTCTAGAGAGAAACACTAGGGTTTTAGGGTTAAAGCTTTCAAATCAAAATCTTTTCTAAACACTTGCGAAGTAAGATAGAGTGTGATTTTGGTATTGAGGTGTAGATTGATGTTCTAATCTATCTAAGGTATTTTTATCCTCGGGTTTAGTTCATTATAATTCCTCTTATTCTTTTCATTTTCTTCAAATCCTAAATTATTATAATGAATTTTGGTTAGGTGTTCAATTTCTTTGAAACTTAAGGTTTTGGGTAAGTCTTTATTCCAACGGTTTAGATCTTCACTTTATCTTCTTTTCTCTAGAGTACATATGGTTTCTTTATGTTTGGTTTTAGCAATTTCCAATCCCGCACTTGTCTTCAATATCCCAGATTTTGGTAAGGAAAATTAGGTAGTTTAGTTTATGACCTGAACATGTTTTGTATGACCTAACATTTCGGGTACAATAAATGGGTAAGTGTTTCTGGACCTACAGTGTCCAATGATGTATGACGGGCTTATGTCTGATAGGCTTGGTTGCCAAAATTTTATGACAAACCTCAGTTGATGTCCAGTGTATGACGAACTATTGTCCGGGGCTTAATTGCCACCCCTGTATAAGCACTTGTCTTTTTATTATATCTAACTTGTTATTATGACTTATAGTTATGATTATGACCTATGACTTATGATTATGGACTATGATTTTGATTTTGATTTATGATTATGACTTAGGCTATGATATGACCTAAAGATTTATGTTGTATAAATAAGTTTTGTTATGACTCTTGTGAATTTATGATATGTTTGATTATATGATTATATGACTAACTCTTGTTTGTATTTTCCTTAGTGGGCTTAAAAGCTCACCCCTTATGATGTTATTATTTCAAGCAATTAAAGATAGAAAGGCTAGTGGCGAGTGGGACCTAGGAGCTTCGTGATGTACTCGTGGGGACCATATAGTCGAGGAAGATCAAGCAGGCCTATTTATTTATTTATTAAAGAATGTTTTCTTTTAAAGTTTTTTTTAAATGCTGATCATTTTAATATGTTAAAGACAATTATTTTATTTTTGTAAAACCATGGATCCATATGCTTATTTTTAAGTTTTTATTCAATAAAAGAGCAATGTTTATGATTATGATCCAACGTTGTATTCTTGATAATTTATGAGAAATTAGGGCGTTACACATATTGTGTGTACGAGGTTGTGCTTGCATCCAAGCTCCATATGGTTTCTCAGTCTCTTCCAATAGTGTATCGAAGATCTTGTCATAGAACCTCTCGGAATGGCCGAATAATCCACAGATGAAGCAAAATTTTGGTACTCTTTCATATGTAAAAGAGATCAAAACCAATCATTTCCACTCTTTCTGATTTTCATCTTGCGTTTAAGGGGTCTCTCCATATAAATGGTGACTCTGACTCGTACATACTCCATCCACACACCTGTGAAATTATTAGGATCGGATTTCACAAAAGTGCCAATGTTGTTTCCCACATATTTGGCCACTATTTATGACATAAACCTAGGTTTCATATCAAAAATTTGTACCCACATGTCCAGCTTATGAAGCCTCAATTATCTTGAGTTATCTCCTACCTTCAGTCTTTCAAAGATCAGTTGCATCCTATTAAAGGTCCAAGGACTGCCTTCAATAACTCTCCCAATATCAACTTCATGGTAAAACTAGAACAAGAATAGATTGGTAGCCACTTCTTTAACAAACATCCCCCAACCAGGTCTCCAAAGTGCTTCCAATTAATGTTTCATAACTTCAAAATCAAATGTTCTATCAAATAGAAATTCCCCACTAGACATCGGCGTACATCCACTCCCTCCTCTTCCTCAATTGAATCATATGAAATACCACCATACTCCTCATCACCTATTGTTATGTTAGCACAATGTTCTTCTATCTCCTGCATAGCACTGCCACTCAAAGCCATACTCACCACCTCTCAGATCCACCAAGACAATAACACACAGTATACTTACGAATAAATTAGACTAGGTGCCCACTTTTAGATAACCATTTTAATTTTTACCCATTTATTAATCCTCTTACTTTCATACCCAGATTTATAATGAATGTTCCCATTATACCATTTCTCTACACAAGGTGTCCAGGCATGCTATAAAAAGAATTGTATTGATTGTAGTTGCCAAGATTCGAACACATGCCTACTAGGATAACATAAGAAGCCACATAACCATCACATCCAACTCTTTTTACTATTAGTTAATAGCTTTAAATAATATTTAATAACAAAGAAACACAACAAATACATAGTTAAATTAATAGCTAAAAATCTTTACATTTTATTTTGTTAAGCCTAGTAGTATAACTTTTAAGCCTTGTGGTTTAAATTTTAAAGAGGCGTGATTTAAATTTTAAGTATTATGGTTTAAATTTTAAAAATTTGTGATTTAAATTTTAAGTCTTGTAGTTTAAATTTTAAATACTAGTGATTTAAATTTTAAGGAGTCGTGGTTTAGATTTTAAAGGATCATGGTTTATATTTTATATGGTCGCGGTTTAGATTTTAATCGCGTGGTTTAACTTTTAAGCCTTGTCGTTTAAATTTTAAAGAGTCGGAATTTTAATTTTAAATCTTGTGGTTTAAATTTTAAAAAGTTGTGGTTTAAATTTTAAGCCTTGTAGTTTAAATTTTAAAGACTAATGGTTTAAATTTTAAGGATCCGTGGTTTAGATTTTAAAGGATCATGGTTTATATTTTATATGGTCGCAATTTAGATTTTAATCGTGTGGTTTAACTTTTAAGCCTTGTGGTTTAAATTTTAAAGAGTTTTTGTTTAAATTTTAAGCCTTGTGGTTTAAATTTTAAAGAGTCGCTTTAAATTTTAAAGAGTCGTGGTTTAAATTTTAAGTCTTGTGGTTTAAATTTTAAGTCTCATGGTTTAAATTTTAAAGACTAGTGATTTAAATTTTAAAGAGTCGTGGATAAGATTTTTAAGGATCATGGTTTATATTTGATACGATTGTGGTTTAGATTTTAAGCCCAGTGGTTTAACTTTTAAGCATTGTGGTTTAAATTTTAAAAAGTCGTGGTTTAAATTTTAAGCCTTGTGTTTTAAAATTTTAAGTCTTGTGGTTTAAATTTTAAGCCTTCTGGTTTAAATTTTAAAGAAACGTGGTTTTAATTTTAAAGAATAGTGGTTTAAATTTTAAAGAGTCGTGATTTAGATTTTAAATGGTCATGGTTTATACTTTATATGGTTGTGGTTTAGATTTTAAGCCTAGTAGTGTTACACCCAGATTTCAAGATAAGAGGTTATGACCCCGGAAACTGGGCTCGTCAGGTGTGAGCTCGAAATGTATGAAAACATCATATGGTCCAGTCGTAAAACCTCTGAAGTAAAACAACGACCTCGAGGATGTGTAGCCTCGAAGATTCTCTGAGCTCGCGACGGGCAATGGCACGACACTTGGATATATCTTTTACCGATTGCCTTCAAGCAAGGTGGTTCGAGCTTGGGAAGAGTAAGCTCGGGTGTGACAGCCTCGACAGTACCTACCTATCCCGAGTGTAGCATGAAGTTGGGGGACAAGTTCGTGATTGACCCATAAGTCGTAACAGACTCAATGCCGATTGTTGATCTCGAAGACCTGATTAATCATCTAGGATAGCCCATTACGTATGAACATATTTATTGTTGTGTAATCCCAATATTCAGGGGATATCATTTAATCTGTTATCCGTTCCCGATACTTATGGGACATTTTCGTGAATATAGGAGATAATGCATTTAATATCATTATTTCAATTGATATACTAAAATCTTCCTGAAATATGTGGGAATGAATTCTGCAACCTTCTCTAAAAATAGAGACGGAATCACCACTTGTAAAGGACCGATTTCTGATTTCTAGAGAGAGAGCTCTGGGTAATTCATCTCTGAAGAATTTCCAGAAAACTCCAAATCTTAATAACATAGACTCGTGGACTAGGCAGAATTAACTACTGAACCACGTAAAAATTCTCTTGTTTCTCTTCATCATTCATTCACTTCATTGTTTAATTGTTTAATTGCTCTACAATTTAAGTTGACGAAAAATGACGTCAACAGTTTGGTGTTTTCATTGAGAGGCATTAAGTAGTACATGTGTGAGTCTAGTCAAAAAAGCCTCCCGGAATCAATAATGGCCGCGAATGATCCCAATGTTGAAGCTGACTACCCCTGACGCCCTGGAAAGCAGCCTATGGGTAGTTCATCCGACTCTCAGGGACCACCGGCCCCCAGGGACGACAAGGACATGTATTATAATCCTGAACGATATGTCCCGATAGTGGAGCTCAAAAATTGTCAACTGTGAAAGAAGTTGGCAGAGGCCAAGAAACGTAATGAGGAGTTGGCTAGACTGGCTGCTGAGGCACAGGTGGCTCAGGCCCCACCTCCGCTAGAGGCCCAATCTCTGCCTCCATGGGATGTTCATGTTCCACCACGTAGGCCTCGTGGGCGACCGCGCAAAAACACTGCCCCTGGAGAATAGAGCAACCCTCGTCACCAGCAGAACAGCCTGCTCCATCAAGGCCCATGAGGAGTAACCGGGCTAAAGTTCCTGCCAACTCAACTGTGGAGGTATCGGCCGGGTAGGGAATAACCGAGCCCCCACAGAGGCTCGAACCCAAAATCCTGGTAACTTGCAGAGCGTTCCTGAACCAGTTTGAGAAACCTTGGGGCCTTCTAGGCCCCGTAATGGATGGCAGCCACCATCACCCATAAGGCACCCACCATCGCCAATAAGGTATCCCTCACCAACTCGGAGAAACACACAATTGAATCAGGGTGATAGGGAAAGGCAAGTTGGGGAAAGACATGGAAATGGGGAGACTGCTAAGGAGCATAGAGGTACCCAACCCACGAGAATCCAAATGTCTCGGTCTCACACTATTGAGACGAGGAAACCGGCAAGGAACCCATCTCGAAACAACCACGCCATAAGCCATGTCAATGAAGGCTCGGGAGACACTAGATCGGTCAGTATGTATGACCAGGGATGCAAAAATATTGGGAATCAAAGGGATCACCCAGATTTACGAGAACACCTGAACCATAATCAGGGTAATGATAACCCCTCGAATCCAGATCTGAGGGATCATCTCAATGGACGCAAGAACCCTATGCTGAGGTGCGAAATTGAGGTTGTGATCAATGATAACTAGTTCACACTGCTTCAAGTCAGACCCCCCGTGGATCCAGTTCAAGAAAGGATTGAACAGTTGGAAAGAGCATTCATGCTCTTACAAAATGAACGAGGTTGGGATCGGGACGAAGATTTCGACGAAGAACTCGAGCCCTTTGCCCCTCATATTTCCAGCACCCCGTTTCCTCAGGGATTCTGAATTCCTCATGTCCCACCATTTTATGGGAATTCTGATCTATACAGTCATTTGAGTACGTTCAACACAATTATGCGAGCGAGTAATGTGGGCTACGAGCTCAAATGCATGTTGTTTCTAGCCTCACTCACAAGGCCAGCAAAAAACTGGTTTGAGAAGTATAAGAGACATTCAATCACTTCTTGGGATCAATTGTCTAGAGATTTCAAGAAGCAATTCAAAGCCATGGTCAGAATTAGGCCCGAGGTGTCTGCCTTGACCAATGTCCGACAGCAGCCAAATGAAACATTGAAAAGTTACCTCACAAGGTTTGATTTGGAAGTTGCCCAAGCTCGTGACGTAGACAACAGTGGCCATTTAATGGCTGTCTGAGTTACAGTAATGCCTGAAAGTCCTCTCTGGGAGGACAAGCAGAGGAAGCCCGTAAGGTCCTTAACCGAGTTCAATCGACGAGCTCAGAGGTTTGTTAATGTAGATGAGGCGAGGTCAACATTGAATATGACATCTCAGTCCATAACTACAACAACAAACGCAAACTCTGCCTCGACCTCGGTGGATCCAACGACCTCAAAACCCCCTAGGGACAACCCTTCTAAAAGGAAGAAGAATAAAGGGAATAATCCTAAGGCAGAAAGGGGAAAGAAGAAGAAAGGGGAAAGATATTTCTCTGTATCCAAGGTGTATACCGAGCTCAATGAGTCTCGGGAGAATGTCTACCTGGCTAATGAAAACCAGGTCCCTTTCACATGTCTGAACCCCATGAGAAACTAGAAAGCAAAAAGAGACTCCAACAAGTGCTACAGATTCCATAGAGATATCGGAAATACAACCGATGAATGCAGGCAATTAAAAGATGAGATCGAATGCCTGATCTCGAGAGGATATTTCAGGCAATATGTTAGAAATCAAAACCCCAATCAGGCTTCTACCAGCCAGAGGACAGCAGCGGCACCACCTGCCCAGAACAGCAACTCTCGAGCAAGGGAGGATGAACAACCCCCTCCAATTGATGGAGAAGATGTCATAACCATCTCATGGGGACCACATATTGTAGGATTGGGCAGGAACGCCCAGAAACGATATGTGAATGAGCTAAAAACTGGTGATGGGACTCCATACGAACCCAAACCCAGAGCTCCAAAATAGCAAAGGGTTGAATCTCAACCCATAACTTTTACTGAGGATGATGCGTCTCATGTACAATTCCTTCACAATGATCTATTGGTCGTCACCCTTCAGCTCGCGAATAAGAGGGTACACCGAATCCTGGTTGATAACGGGAGCTCAGTGAATATCCTCTACAAGGTCACCTTAAAAAAGATAGGACTCACGCTTCGTGATCTTAAGGCATGTGCAACGATGTTGTACGACTTTTCAGGAGAAGGAATTTCCTGTATGGGATCCATCGAACTCCCCATAACCTTGGGAGACTACCCGGTCTCGACAACCAAGATGATGGAATTCGTAGTAGTGGATATACCATCAGCCTACAACGTACTGCTCGGGAGACCCGCCCTAGTAGGGCTGGGGGCAGTTTTGTCTGTAAGGCATTTGGCCATCAATTTCCCAGCCTCTAGTGGCATCAGGACATTAAAGGAGACCAGCTTGCAGGGAGGGAATTCTATAGCATTTTCGTTAGAGGAAAGAAACAGGCAGGTGCACAAACACTTGTCATAATTCAGAATAAGGATGGGACAGTCTTCGAGATAGAGGAAGAAATTAATCCAAGAATAGAGGAAAGAGTTGATCTCGAGCCATTAGAAAAGCTTGAAGAGGTCAAGCTCGAAGAAGTAGACCCCCCGAAAATAGTGAAGGAAGGGAAAAATCTTCAAGAAGAAACAAAATAGCAATTAATTTGCTTTTTGAAGAAGAACCAGGATGTTTTCGCATGGTCACATTCGGGCATGGTAAGGATAAGCCTGAATGTGATAAGCCACGCTCTTAATATCGACAAGAGCTTCCCCCCGAAGCAGCAAAAACGAAGACTCCTGGACGACGATAGGAAGAAGGCCTTGAAGGAAGAGGTCGACAGGTTAAAGGCAAATCGATTCATACGAGATGCCTTCTACTCGGATTGGGTCGCTAACCCAGTGCTAGTTCCGAAACCTAATGGAACATGGCGAACCTGTATTGATTACTTAGACCTCAATAAAGCATGTCCTAAGGACTGCTTCTCCTACCTCGGATCAACCAGCTCGTAGATGCCACAGCTGGGCATGGAATTATGTCATTCATGGACGCTTATTCTGGATATAACCAGATTTCCATGCATGCCCCGAACCAAGAGCATACAAGTTATGTGACAGATAAAGGACTATATTGCTACAATGTTATGCCGTTCGAGCTCAAGAATGCTGGAGCCACATACCAACGGCTCGTAAACATGATGTTCTCTGAACAGATAGGTAATGACATGAAATTTTATGTTGATGATATGTTAGTTAAATCTAAACATAACAATAACCATGTGGACGACCTCGAAGAGTGCTTTGCCGTGTTACGGAAGTACAACATGAAGTTCAACCCTTAGAAATGCTCTTTTGGAGTGTCATCGGGGAAGTTCCTAGGTTTCATTGTGAATGCCCAGGAAATAAAGGCTAATCCTGACAAGATCCAAGCGTTAATTGACATGCCCTCACCTCGAAAGCATAAGGATGTCCAGAGTTTGTTGGGCTATGTTGTTGAAATCATGTTAGAATGTTGGGGTAATTGGATTATGTTATTGGGATGATTGTGGGTGGTTCCGAGAGAGATTTGAGTGTCAAAATGGTAGTATTTCTGGGTTCAAAGGGGTTGGGCCGCGACATGGTTCTCGGTGAGCCGCAGCCCTTCGAAGTTGATGGGTGATGAAGGAGGAGGGCGGGCCGCGGCATGGGGCATGTAGGGCCGCGGCCCGTGTCTATTTCTAGGCAAGGTTGGGCTCTATTTGGGGCCATGCTGCGACATGAGGAGGATTGAGTCGCAGCCCTTAAGGAAATTTGTGTCCTTGGGATTTTAAATATGAGAATTTAATCTAGGGTGCTCGGGATCGATTCCACTACTGTGTTTGGTGGAATTCGATGTTCCAGAGATTAGAACCTTATCTGGAAGCCTTTTACAACTATTAATGGAATCCTTTATTATGGTTGTGACTAGGTTTGTGCTTGAGCTCGGGGCAGGATCGTGCTGGGGGGTCATCTTTCCTAGTTAAAGCGCTTGGAGATTAAAGGTAAGAAAACTGCACCCGGTTGTGGATTTATGTTGGGACTAAGGGTTCCCTGTTTTGTATGCTCTTTGAGAGGATGGAATTATGCCATGTGAATTGTAAATGGATGGTATCACGCCATGTAAATAGTAATCGAGCGGCCTAAGAGCGTCGGAGTTTACACTTGCGCACAGGGCGCGGCTCGGCCACTGGTAGCCGAGGACAGCTTATTATGCATTGAGCTCGGTTTAAGCGGGCCGGAGTCAGTGGGATAAACAAAGGGTGCGGCCTAAGTTGTCAGCCCTAATTATCGTGTGATTTGATTGTAGTTATTATGATGATTATGATATGCCGATTAATTGAATGATAGATTGTTAGTTGTTGAATGTTATCGTTGAATTGGTGAATGTTGTGTACTGTTGAGTACCTGATTATGTCTTGTGAAATAGTTGGTTATTATTATTGATTGTGTTATAAATGTTATGTTTTCTTGTTGGGCCTTGGCTCACGGGTGCTACGTGGTGCAGGTAAGGGCAAGGGTAAGGCGAGTTGATCATGGGTTAGAGAGCTCTGGGGGCGAGGTGTACATTGTCAGCTGCTCGGCCGCCACGGTCGAGGGATTGTACAGGAACGAGAACCTGAAACGTGTATTTTTCCATTAGAGTGGCGTGATTATTTATAAAGTTTGGAAATTCTGTAATTACGTTATTCATACCCTAATTTGGGATCCCATGTACCAAACACTTATTTTATTGAAAATTATTTAGTTTACAACCAAAATCTTTTAAACCTAACCTATTTGTGTCATTAGATTCACGTTTTTATCTAAACGGCTTGATTAGCAAGTCTCACACTATTTCAAATACACAGTGTAACGGTCTTGGTTATCTAGGGCATTCCAACTTGGTATCAAAGTTTCCTAGGTTTAAAGGTTCCTGGAGATAGGCTGGACATGTACACTCGCCGCTAAAGACAAGCTCGACTCAGGGTTCTATAATTGAATATATGAGACTATATGCTTAAGCTTTTGATTGAAATATGAATGTATTATGTTGTATGACTATAGGGAGCATGAGAACTGATAGGGCCTGGCCCTTGACTATTGTGTGG
The DNA here is from genome assembly GCF_963169125.1 of Humulus lupulus. Classification (NCBI taxonomy): domain Eukaryota; kingdom Viridiplantae; phylum Streptophyta; class Magnoliopsida; order Rosales; family Cannabaceae; genus Humulus; species Humulus lupulus. The sequence goes on from NC_084796.1 coordinate 222,932,112, forward strand.
TGAGATTGAAGCGTGCTGATTAGCATTGCTATTGCATGTGAATGAATATTTAGATAATGGTTTGCATACCGATTGCATGTGGGTGACTGCCCAAGTTGAATTTATATGTTATGCTTGTTTATTGGCTTGTAGGAAGCATGATAGAGTGTGAATAAACATGGTAGTAATAAATTTGGTAGCTAAATGCGTAGAATTGTGAATTAGTGTTAATTATGCTTTATGTGTGCATGAATATTGTGGTTATTTGGACCTAGATATGGTTTGGTTCAGAGTGTGAATCTCAGAGTTGAGAAGTTTAGTCAGCAGTGGCGGATGAATTCAAATTGTTTGTGTTCAGAATGATTAAGTAGACCTGGCATTGTATTACAGGAGGGTTGTAGATGTTAGTCGAGGTTGGGAACTTCCATCTGCCCTGAAAGTCGCAGAGATGTTCGCTAGCATTTGAGTAAACGGTGTGGCTTAATAGCTGAGACTAAATGGTAGAATAGCAGACTTCTCTGGAAATGAGTTGCTTTGTATATTTTGACAGTAAGGGTATCGGTGTTGATTTAATATAATGATACAGACAGATAAAAAGTACTAAATGGAAGGCCTAAAAGGCATTGTCCTCTGGTTTGGCGAGGAAAGTTTGGGTTTACCTAAGATTGGGTAAGTGGATATGAAAAGTTAATTTCATTCTTGGTTATAAAAGGATGAGAGGTCATAAATAAGGAGTTACGCTAAGAACTTGTGGCAAAAGGATGCCAGGAAATGGTATTCAAAGTGAGATATTGGCATGATGGGTTGGAAAGAACTCAGATGGTGATTTGATAAAAGTGGTTAAAAGGATATAGTTTGAGTTGTGGAAACTAATAGGCTTATAAGCTTGGTTTGGAATGATACGGTGATGACAATGTATGTTAATAAGTTTTGTGAGTTGGGTAATTCGGTTTGGAAATTGATACAGGTGGGTGCGGTTAGAGAGGATGACCCATGAAAGGATCAAACTCTAGTCTAGGTCAGAGCGTCAGGGTCGCTCCAATGTATGGGATCTTCGTCTGTATTTAGGCAGCAATGAGGGTCATGTTAATTGAGATTTGGGGAATGAGTTTAGAGCATGAATGATGTAGGGCAAGTGATGCAAAAGACAATACTTCCATTGGTGGAATTCAGTAAGGACAGACCTTTGGCAATCGAGGTAGAAGAACCCCAAGCAGTGCTATGGCACTTAATTTCTGATAGGAAGGGGGTTTGATTGTAAAGGTAGTCGTCAAGATGGTGACGGGAACCAGTGGGGTTGCTTGGTATGCACTTGAGGCAGAGGACATCACCTGGAAGGATATCATGTGAGGGTACGATTTCTATATGAATGATTGATATGTTAGGATGGATTTCCCATGGTTAGGGAAACAGAAGACTAGGATGTTTTGCTATAGAAGAAGTCTGAGGCTAGTTCCTCGAAGACGATTAGTTGATTGAATGGTTCACGTATTTGGTTATATAACGAGCTGGGAGAGTTCGATGTTGAGAATGTGCCTCAAGGGTACTGTGCGGGCTGAAGGTATTATTGTTTGTTGAGAAGGTATTAGACACTTCCAGAAGAGAAATTGGGATGCAAGTAATTGAGAGATTCGTGGTGAGAGCAATAGAGCTCGTTATATGGAAGCCTCGACATGGGCCAGAGTGAGAGTGAATCTGTTAAGAGACAACCATGGATTGTAGGGGATGTCAGTTGGAGTGTTTCAATTGGATGGAATGGGAACTAAGATGATCAGTAGGAAATTCAGATGGGTATACAAGGAAAGATTGGGTGTACTTCAAGGTCAGACTACAGGTAGGTTTGATATCAGGAACATTGTGGAAGATGGTACTAGTTTGACCAAAAGAATTATTGAAGCAGTCGAAGAAGTTTAATTTCGGATCAGACAGAGCATCATATTGTCGAAATTGTCGGTATTGTCTGTTAAGGATAGAAAGTTTTAAATGCTCGGTTATAAGACAAGACAATGTTTCCAGGAATCGATCTATGATCTGGTTATTACCAGGTGGAGATCAAGGGAAAAGACATTTCAAGAATTACTACTTGTACCGAGTAGGGTGTGATGAATTGGTAACAAAGGTTCTTAACTAGTTCAAGATCAGCAACACAGGTAAGTTCTTCAAGCAGAAAATACAAGAGCGGTATGGACAAGTCTCCTTCAGGTTTATGGGCAGTATGTAAGATTACTCTCCAGTTAGAGTGAGAAGTGAGTGATTATTACGTTGATAATGTTAGTACTGAGGAAGCAGGGTCACAGGTAAGGCTCTATGAAGTGTTAGTTTGGTCTCGCCAGGGGTATTCAGAGTAGTGCTATAGGAAGAAGAGGGGTCAGGTATGAAGAGATTTGGCTTGAAGTCACAAAGAAGCTACTGAAGAACGTCTGAAGGATAGGAAGCACAACAAGACTGGCAAGCGCGTCATCTACTGTAACGACCCAAAATCACTAATATGGCTTAAGGGCCTTGATTAGTGCGCCGGGAAGGCATAATTGGTTTATGTGTGAATTTATTGATTTAATGCATGATTATATGATAAGTATGCTTGTATGATTAAGTGAATGTGTTGACGGTGAGAACTCGTCAACTAAGTTGAGTTGGAAAAAATTATCAAGTAAAGATCCTCAATAAAAAAGCTGTAGATATATAAGTAATAACTCAAGAACAATGATAGAATAACAATGGAGAAATCAATCCTTCATTCACTCTCAAGCCTTTGCTACAGTAAATTTTTTAACCCCCTTTCAGGTGGGGTTAGAGTTCATTTTATAGTAGGCTCTAATGGCCCTGGGTACATGGTGGTCCAGGAGACCAAGTGGTACATACGTACTATGCCAGGAGAGTGGTTTTAGAGGTTGTGGTCGTACATCCAGTACAGGGGCAGATGTCAGGAGGATGCCTCCACTACTTGTCTGTACCCATGTCTAACGAGTGGTGGCAGGCATAGTGGCGCAGGTGGTAGTGGTGTCGACTCTGACCCCGGGCCGTAGACGTACGAGCCACGCTCCTATTACAGTACTCCCATTCCCCCACTAGTACGGGCGTCCGTATTTCGACGTACAAGGTCTTAAGGGCCGTACCCAGTATGAGATCGTACAGGTACATTCCACTCAACTTGCACCCGGGCCCCCAAGGCATAGGGAACGGGGAGCTTGGCGTGCGTAAAGGTGATGGCGTGTGGTGAGGCTCTCGGGTCCTTGACAGATGGATGCACGGTGTGATGACTTCCACGCGAGCCCCTTGGTGGCGAGGCTCCTCTAACATGTGCCCCTATTCGCGAGGCCACCTGGTGTGCGGGCGTGGTTGTGCGAGGCCGAAGGCCTGCTGGGGCGCGAGGCCGCCTGGCGTGCGGGCGTGGCTGCACGAGGCCGAGGGCCTGCTGGGGCACGAGGCCCCCTGGTGTGCGGGCGTGGCCGAGCGAGGCCTAGTGAGGCCGTTGGCGTCTCACGTCGGGGTGGCCGAGCGTGGCCGAGTGAGGCCATGGCGTCTTGGCATCTATGTCGTGTAAATAGGGGCTTCATGGCATTGATCTCATATTTTCCCTTGGTGAGATTTTGAGTATCAACACTTCCCCCCCAGTCTAGGAGAGTACCTTTAGGTGCTCTTGTAGACTATTCACCTTGGTTCTTATAAATAGGCCTTCATGCATGGCTTAATATTTCCACCTTACTTCCTTGGCTTAATGGTTTGGAGAACCCTTCCTTTTTCAAGAGGTAAGGGGTTCAAGCCCCCACAACCCCATTTTTGCCATAGTTTCATTTGTTTTATTTTTTCACATATGAGCTAATTTTTTGGTGTGTCTATTTAGTGACTAACACCTCCTTTTTGCCTATTTTCGCAGACGTGCATTTTCGACCATTTGGTGCTTTTGGCCCTCGTCCTCCTTTTTTGGTCCCGACAGCCTCCAATTTCTACATCTTAAGGTATGTTCTCTTTTTCCCTGGTTTTTGTTAGGTTCACATAAGCGTTACTCGGGATGGGGTACCTTGGCCTGAGCTTGTAGTGAGTTTGACCATATGCACGCCCCTCCTCTCTTTTTTTTATACCCTGTAGTGGGCCATTTAGGGCGTTTGCATCTAGAGATATTAAGCCTATTCCTTTGTGTTTTGTAGCCTTTCCCTCGTTTATACGTGAACCCCTTTTTGCTGTTGGGACGAGGTCTCATGGCCAGTGATGGCCCGTCCGACATACCCCCAGGGGCTGAGTTTATTGACCTGTCCTCAGACTCAGAGTCCCTTGAGGGTAATCCTCACCAGGACTATGACTCCTTAAGGCAGGCCCGCATTCGACACCTTGAGTACATGGCTGAACTTAGGCGTAAAATTTGGGTGGTGGAGAACGAAATTGACTCGGTGTCGAGAGGAGACGGAGGACCTTCCCCCCCAGACCTTAGTGACCACGTAGCGAGCCTTAGGATGACCCTTTTTGAATTGCAGTGGGAGTTAGAGTTTATGGAGGAACACCTTCCGCCTGAGCCTTCCAGCCCACCTTCGCCTGATGACTGTCAGGGGGCTGCTTATGCTTCTCCTCAACCCCTAGTCTCAGTTTTTCCTAGCTTAGCACTTCCGTGGTCGCTCCCTCGATGGAAACCTCTTGCTAGGAAGAAAAAATGGAGGGTCAAGCATTCTGTCTCTTCCTCACATTTTTCTTTTGATTTTGTAGATATGCCGAAGGCACGCCGACAGGTATCTACCCAAGAGCAGGACGATGCCCCTTTATTAGCGTCCGAGCTGGTGTCGTGCATGTCCGACAACAAACTGATGGACATCGTGAATCATTATCACGTCCCTCCAGATTATGCTCTATACGCCCCTTTGGAGGCATGCCGGGCTGACCGCCCTAGGCTCGGCTTCGTGACCCTCAGCGAGCACATTCTAAAAGCGGGTGGTACCATTCCGCTGCATTCGTTCTTTGTTGCAGTCCTCAACTACTTCAACCTTGCCCCGCTTCAGCTGGCACCCAATGGCTGGCTGACTTTGAGCTGCCTTTTCATTGCATATATGAAACTGTTGAAACGCGCCCCTACAGCCACTGAGGTACATTTCCTCTACAACCTCATGCCCCTCCACAATTCAAAAGGCTTTTACTACTTACAAAAAGCCAACAACGGGGCCTCTTTGATAGAGAGTTCGGTGTCTAACCTGGGGGCTTGGAAGCAGGACTTTTTCTTCGTGGAAGGTCCACTCTCTGTCCGTGAGGATTTCCGGACCACTCCCAGTAAGTACTCTGAGCATCACTTCCTCTCTCTTTTTTTTTCTTTTTTTTTTTGCAACTTATGGTTTCGTGCCTTACGCTCACACCGACTATGGCTCGTATTGTGCAGAGCGATTCGCCGAACCCTCCGTCGTCGGGTTGGAAGCGAAAGACATGAGACGGTTCCTCAACGCTGAACCTGCCAGGAAAGAGGCGGTGCGCCTTTTCGCCGTAAAGAATCTTAACCGCCACAAGCTATCTCTCGTCTCTGACCCCAAGTTGTTGTGGACCATCTCTGGGTCCACGAAGATGAAGGAGACCTTGGCTGAGCCTTGCCCGGATGACGATGAGGATGAGGAGGGGCCGGAGGAAGCCCCCCTTGACCGCGAGGGATTCCACCAGCTGCCTCCATCTCCTGGGGGGTGCTCTCCACGTGCTCCCTATGATCTGAACATAGCCCCTCACTCACAAGACCAGCAAGACATTCCGGGGTGTAGTATTTACCCTGACCCTGAGGGCCATGACGCCTTCACTCAGGCTTCTCTCGACCCTGGATCGCCGGGGGCTGATTACGTCGGCCTTGCGGACCCCCCTTTGATCTATCAGAGCCTCGGCTTTCCACTTTCACTGCGCCCCCTCCCGCATCGGCAAGCGAGTCGTCTGTCCCCATCCAGCCAGGTGCCCCTGGTACGGATGGGGAGCCCTGGGTGACTCGGATGGCAACGTCGTTCTGACAGCGATACATCCAGCTTGCCTCGAGCCTCCCTGTATCCGACTGGAATGGCCTTGGGAACGTGACCCAGGCAGACCTTGGGGAGAACCTAAGGTGCTCCATGGCTTGGGTGAGTCCCTGCTCCTCGCGTCGGCCCTATTATGTATAGGTGTTTATGCATATATTCTTTTTTTTTCTTTGTCATTTATTGCTGCTGTTGCTAACTTTTTTTTTTGTGCAGGCCTATACGTTGGCTATGCGGTTTGCCGACTCGTCTAACAACCTCTCCGCGTCTACTGCTAAGAGGAACTACCTTACAGCCCGAGTGCAAGAGCATGAGGAAGAGCTTAATGAAACCAATGCTAAGTTGTCAGAGGTCCAGACCAAATTTTTCAACTTGTCATCGAAGAGGAAGGAAGTAAGGGCCAAGACCAAGAGGCTAGAGGACAAGGTTACTCACTTGGAGCGTGAACTCCAGGAAGCCAAGGCCATCGCGGCCGCCTCGCAGCAAAGAGTTACCCAGTTGGAGGCCGAAGTCGAGGCCCTCAGGGCCGAACTTCAGTCGGCGCAGGAGAGGAGTGCTTCCTTGGAGGCGGAGAGGGCTACCACCGAGCGCAGGTTCATAGACCGCGCCCTCTACAATGTGTGGAGGCAGGATCCTAACTTCGACTTCTCTTCTTTTGGTGAACATGCCGTTGCTCGAGCGGCCCTGTGGAGCGCCCATGGTAGGAGGCCCTGAAGCAGTCGTGCCCTAACTTTTGTTGGCTAGCCTACCATGGGTGTATGCTCTTTCTTTTTTTTTTTTGTACTTCGGGCCTTTGTAATATGACTGTCATTACTATTTTCCTTTGGTAACTCTTGTATTGTCTTCAATACCTTCTTTTTCAATGTATATATACATGCGTTGCTATTTATCTCTTATTCGACTGCATTTGAGGCCCTTTTAAACCTGTATGATGGGGTTTGGTTGGTTCCCCTCTTTTATTTACCAGGCTGGAGGTCCTTTGGAGCCCATATGAAAGGGTTCACTGGGACCTCTTTCGGTGCCTCTTGATTACTTTTATAAGGATATTTTGACCCCTTGGGGTCCTAGCTATCCTTTTATATATTCTTGCGCGCGCTTATGGTTTTTTGCGAGAAGCGTCCTTCTCGTCGTTATTCATAGTACTATTTTGCAAGGGTCTCTTTTGGGACCCTTTTTGGCTAGACGGCTTGGAGGCCGCTCTAGACTTATTATTATCGTTACCATATATTGGCTAGACTTATTATTGGCTAGACGGCTTGGTGGCCGCTCTAGACTTATTATTGGCTAGGCAGCTTGGTGGCCGCTCTAGACTTATTACTGTCGTTACCATATATTTTTCGTAAGTCCCTATGGCCTCCTCGATGTTCACAAGGGTAGCTAATCCTTGTGATCCCAGGAGATTCCTGGAAAGGACTTCGCTTAAGGCCCTGATATAGAGGGTACCTCTGGGATCCCCGTTAAAGGGTCCTTTTTAGGGTCATGGTCCCTTTTGGGTCCTCCTGATGGAGGGTCATTTTTTTTTAGGATCCTCTTGGTAGAGGGTCATTTTTAGGGTCCTCTTGGTAGAGGGTCCCTTTTAGGGGCCTCCTTTTTAGGAGGGCAAGGGGTCCTCTTGGTAGAGGGTCCCTTTTAGGGGCCTTCTTTTCAGGAGGGTAAGGGGTCCTCTTGGTAGAGGGTCCCTTTTAGGGGCCTCCTTTTTAGGAGGGCGAGGGGTCCTTTTTAGGATCCTCCGTTAGAGGGCCCTTTTTAAGTTCCCCTCGCTAACCGCATGTTATTGCCTCATGTCCTGCCCCCAAGTGTTTGGTGAAATTTATTTCGGCAGGCACTTTGGCTGATGCCCGCGTAGCGAAGAAACATAACACATGAAGTTGCAAACAGTTTCATTCATAACACGCGGTTTACAGCCGACTTTGTAAATAAAAAAGGGGGTTACATCTAACACGGAGGTTACCTAGGTAACCTCTTTGATTCTTACTTGCTTAAGCTAAAATAACGAAGGACAAACTAAACATATGTTCTTTTGGCACTGAGAGTCGAATCCTTGCTGGTAGCACTTCTCGAGAGGCTCTGTGACCCGTGGGTCCAATCTTGTGCGGATCTAACTTGTGTGGGTCGTTTCTTCATAGACAGCCGTTGTCATTGGCATAGATGGTTTGGTGGCTGCGCGGAGGGACATGTTATAGCATTCCCTCGCTTCCTTCTGCTCCCCTTTCACTCATGCTACTCCCCCAGGGGTAGGGAATTTCATAGCTAGGTGATACACAGAAGTTATCGCCTTCAATTCTCTCAGAGAGGGTCTCCCTAATACCGCATTGAAGGCCGAGGTGCAATCTACCACGACAAAGTTAGCCATTATGGTGGTTTGCCTGGGTTGCTCCCCCATGGTGAGGGCTAATTCGATTGTCCCTAGGGGTTGCATCGAATCTCCCGTAAACCCATACAAAGTCGTAGTGCAAGGCTTTAGGTGATGGAGGCTCAATCCCATCTTTTCCAAAGCCTGTCGATACAAGATGTCCACAGAGCTCCCGTTATCCACCATGACCCGATGTACCCTCATGTTAGCAAGTTGGGCAGTTAGCACCAGGGGGTCATTATGAGGGAAATGCACCCCCTGCGCATCTTCTTCAGTGAAAATTATTGAGTCATTCTCGCCCTTGAAGCTCTTCAGGGGGCATTGCTCCAAACTAAAAACGCAATGTGGTGGACTTCGTCGGGCCTCCTTGGCATACCTGTCTCGCCCTTTCCTAGAATCGCCTCCGAATCCTGGTCCTCCAAAGATGGTCCTAACCTCTCCTTGCACTTCCGGGGCCACCTCACGTGCCCGCGATGGGGACACTCCTCCTTCTGGCCTCTGGTTATCCTTGCACACATACCTGCCCAAATGTCCCCTCCGGATGAGTTCCTCAATTTCTTCCTTCAAATGGATACACTCTGCCGTGGTGTGACCGGTATCCTTGTGGTACTGGCAGTATCTACTAGGATCCCTTTTGGACCGGTCCTTTCTCATTGGTGGGGGTCTTTTGAAAGGGACTCGATCTTCGTTGGTGAGGTAAATGTGCTCCCTAGTATCTGTGAGGTTCGTGTAATAAGTATAAGCCGCTTGCCTATGATCATTCCCCTGTTTGGTTTTCCTCTGCTGGTCATCTCTTGATCCATCGTACGCCCTTCTCTTCTTTGTTACATTCGACCCATCGTTAGTTGGGGGCTTCGCGTGGGGCTCCTCCTTTCCTGCCTTTAGGTTTGCGTGGCCATCCTCCACACGAATATACTTCTGCGCTCTCTCGTAGAAGTCATCTAAGTCGATTACTTGCCTCTTCAACATGTTGTCCCACAGCTTGCTTCCTGGGAGCACTCCAGCTGTAATGGCCATTTTTAACTCTCGGCGGGTTAGGCTCCCCACTTTCGCGGCCTCCATATTGAACCGGTGAATGTAGCTCTTCAGGCTCTCATTCTCCCCTTTCTTCACGTTGGCTAGGCTGGTACCTGGCATCGTGTAGTCCCGCACGGCATGGTGCTGTTGGAGGAATTCATCAGAAAATTGCTGCCAGGACCTGATGGACCCCGGCCTTAACCTTTTGAACCATTTGTAGGCGGGTCCTTTCAAGGTGATAGCGAAGCAATGGCACCTGGCACCGCTTCCAATCCCTCTCAGTTTCATCAGATCGTTAAATGCATCCAGGTGGTACTTTGGATCCGTGTTTCCTTCGTAGGGGGTCATATTGGGCTCCTTAAAGTTCGCAGGGAGCCGGATGGCCTGAATCTCCCTCACAAAGGGCGACTCATGGTCGAATTCTTCCTCAACGGCCTGGCCGCCTGATGCGGTGACGATCTTGCTTCGCAGGCTCCTCATTTCCGTGTCTAGGTCCTGCCTCCTCTTGTTTAGAGAGTCCCTCAAAGCGAACGGGCTAGGATCCGCCTTTCCCTTGCCTTCCCAAGGCGCCATAGGGGGCGTGGTCCCTTTGCCCGCCCTCTTTTTATTAAAATCCTCCCGTAAATCCGAAGGTGCTCTTTTAGAGGTGACCTCGTCCTCGTTGTGAGGGGGAGCGTTGGTCCTTGGTGTTGGTTCCTGTGCCTGCTTAGGTGGTTCAGGGTGTTCGCGTTGCTTCGCTCGGGGGGTGTTACTAGTAGAGTGCCACGTCCTCCTATCATCTACTGGTACGGTGGTCTCCAACCCCGCCTGACCTTTCTCCTTCCCCTTAGGCAAGGTCATGCTTGACTTACCCTGTAACAGGCCATTCAGCACCTCTTGCATGTTTTCCAGGGTGGTCTCCAACCTTTGGTTCTTACGGTGGATCTCACGTATTTCCTCTTCATAAAACCGAGATTTCAAACTCGAGCTCACGGAATGGACCCGGGGATGCTTATCGTGCCTACGGGTAGAGGGGCCCGGGTCCTGTCGGCCAGAGTTCGGTACCTGCGGTGGTTTTGGGAGAGGGAACTCATTAGCATTTCCCGGTGGTGCTCTTGGAGGACTTTCTCCAGGTTGAGCGGCCGGTGAGGAGGCCACTCTATCACCTCCTTGAACCTCAGGGTCCTTCGGGGGCTCCACGTCTCTAGGTGGAGGAGCGTCCTTCATGGAGGCCTTCACCTGGACTCCGTTCAGGTGAACCTCTACCTCTCGTGGCTCCCTGAGTCGCTTTGAACGTCTTGGCATTTCTTATTACCGGAAACAATGGTGGAACAGTAGCTTGAAACTAACGTTCCCACAGACGGCGCCAAACTGTTGACGGTGAGAACTCGTCAACTAAGTTGAGTTGGAAAAAATTATCAAGTAAAGATCCTCAATAAAAAAGCTGTAGATATCTAAGTAATAACTCAAGAACAATGACAGAATAACAATGGAGAAATCAATCCTTCATTCACTCTCAAGCCTTAGCTACAGTAAATTTTTCAACCCCCTTTCTGGTGGGGTTAGAGTTCATTTTATATTAGGCTCTAATGGCCCTGGGTACATGGTGGTCCAGGAGACCAAGTGGTACATACGTACTATGCCAGGAGAGTGGCATCAGAGGTTGTGGTCGTACATCCAGTACAGGGGAAGATGTCAAAAGGATGCCTCCACTACTTGTCCGTACCCATGTCTGATGAGTGGTGGCAGGCATAGTGGCGCAGGTGGTAGTGGTGTCGACTCTGACCCCGGGCCGTAGACGTACGGGCCACGCTCCTATTACAGTACTCCCATTCCCCCACTAGTACGGGCGTCCGTATTTCGACGTACAAGGTCTTAAGGGTCGTACCCAGTATGAGATCGTACAGGTACATTCCACTCAACTCGCACCCGGGCCCCTGAGCATCGGGGCCCCCAAGGCATAGGGAACGGGGCGCTTGGCGTGCGTAAAGGTGATGGCGTGTGGTGAGGCTCTCGGGTCCTTGACAGATGGGTGCGCGGTGTGATGACTTCCACGCGAGCCCCTTGGTGGCGAGGCTCCTCTAACGCGTGCCCCTATTCGCGAGGCCACCTGGTGTGCGGGCGTGGTTGCGCGAGGCCGAGGGCCTACTGAGGCGCGAGGCTGCCTGGCGTGCGGGCGTGGCTGCGCGAGGCCGAGGGCCTGCTGGGGCGCGAGGCCGAGGGCCTGCTGGGGCGCGAGGCCGAGGGCCTGCTGGGGCGCGAGGCCGAGGGCCTGCTGGGGCGCGAGGCCGAGGGCCTGCTAGGGCGCGAGGTCGCCTGGCATGTGGGCGTGGCTGCGCGAGGCCCCCTGGTGTGCGGGCGTGGCCGAGCGAGGCCAATGGTGTCCGCGCCTGACTGGTTGAGCGAGGCCATGGCATCTTAGCATCTATGTCGTGTAAATAGGGGCTTCATGGCATTGATCTCATATTTTCCCTTGGTGAGATTTTGAGCATCAACAGAATATAAATGTGGTTAAATGTTATATATGTGAGAACCACATTATTATGTGGGTAGATCTGCAGCGTGCGACTTGAGGCGATCCTAGGGAGCCAGTTAGCGGGAAGTCACAACGGGGCTTAATACTTGACTTGGGGCAAGTCAAGGGGTAATTCAGGTATTAGATGATTATTGAGTTATCGGGTTATGGAAATAAATATATGGAGATATATTTGAGGTTAGGAAGCTTAGGCGGGAATATTGGGGAATTTTACCGTTTTTCCATCGGGGATGTTTCCGGCACCCCGAGCCTCGGGATTGACTTAATTAACCAAGGGTTAGACTAAACAAAAGAGAAACCGGTAGAATAAAACACAAACCGACCTATTTTGCTCTTCTCTTCCTTCTCTTCTCTCTCTAAAGAAAAAACACTGGAATTTAAGGGAAATCAGCTGGGAATTCAGTGGTTTGGGCTGGAATCTTGGAGGTTTAATCTAGTGCTCAGCTGAGGAAACTCAACCAATATTAAGGTAAGGGCTGAATCATATTCTTGCGCATTAGAATTTTGAGTTTTGGCTGAGTATTAAGGGTGTTTATGGTTTTGATGTTCAAGGATTGAATTAAAGCTGAGAAGCTTGGATTTTAGCTCAGGAATTTGTTAAGGAAGTGGTATAACAAAGAAGGTAAGCTTCAATTCGCAATTTAGAGGTTAAAATCTGAGTTTGCATGACTGTTTTTTGGTGATTTGAGCTGCCGAGTTTCAGAAATCAAAATGGGATTTTAGTAGGTTTTTAAGCTGGATTTCTCTTGGATTATGATGTTAGAATCATGCTAAAAGTTTTGTGATTAATGGGTTTTGAATTAGGGAGATTTGAGGTGGTTTTGAATAAGGTTAGGATGTTAGAAATGGTGGATTTTTTGGGCACGAAGGGGTGGGTCGCGGCTCTGTTCTAGAGCGATGTGGCCCTACGAAGCAAAGGAACCAGGGAGGCTCGGTCGAAGGGGAGCGCCGCGGCGCTACAGGGCAGGGCTGCGGCGCGTGTCTGCCTTCTGAGGGGCTTGATTTTTGTTTAGGGGCGGGCCATGGCTAGGTTTCAGGGGCCACAGCCCTTAGGTGCATTTTTTATCTTTTGGGGATTTTAAGAGCGGGAACCTAACCTAGGGTGCTCGGGATCGATTTCACCACCGTGCTTGGTGGAATTCGATGTCCCGGAAGCTAGCATTGTACTCGGAAACCCTTATTTGAATATTAATGGAATTTATTACCTTGGTTGTGACTAGGTGTTAAGCTAGGGCTCGGGAAGCGGATCGTGCTCAAGAGACGTCACTTGTAGACAGTGAACGTGGAAATTAAAGGTAAGAAAACTGCACCAGGTTGTGTAATTGTAATGGGACTAAGGGTTCCCTAATATGTATTCTTTGAAAGGATGGTATTGTGCCATGTAAACAGTAAACCAACGGCCTAAGAGTGCCAAGGTTACACTAGCGCACAGGGCGCGACTCGACCACTGGTAGCCGAGGACAGCTTATTATGCACTGAGCTCGATTTAAGCGGGCCGGAGTCAGTGGGGTAAATAGAGGGTGCGGCCTAAGTTGTCGGCCCTGTTAATCATGTAACTTGATTGTTATTTATGCTTGGTTGCATCTTTGTATCTAAATACGTGCTATGTGGTTAATATGAGTGTTAAGTGTTTGATCATGTTTAAAGGATTAATTATATGTTATTGTTGTTTGTGATGCATGTTATGTTTTCTTGCTGGGCCTTGGCTCATGGGTGCTACGTGGTGCAGGTAAAGGCAAGGGAAAATTTGATCAGCCCTGACCTAGAGAGCTCTGTGAGCTGAATGTACGTGACCAGCTGCTTAGCCGCCACGGTTGAGGAAAAGGCAGGAAGGGGAACCAGAAATGTCTGTTTTTCCTTAGAATGGTTGATGGTTGTCTGTATTTTGGAGATTCTGTAAACCGTCTTTTAGACACTGTTTCTTTTTGGGATCCCATGTGTAAAACTGTTTAATTATATAAAATGTATCTTTTGAAACCAAAACCTTTTTTAACCCTAGCACATTTATGGTTAGTGACACGTTTTTAATTAAATGACTTGATTAGCAAGTCCTGCACCTTTATAAGTACACAGTGTAATGGTCTTGGCTATCCAGGGCGTTACATCTACCACATGAGTATCTTCGCAGACAGCTACACCAGAGATTAGAGGAACAGTAAAACTTGAAGATTAGACTGAATGGATAGTGTTAGATTGGAAGTTCAGAAGACAGGGTAAGAATTGACTAGCACTTGGTGATGCAGGAATGTGCGTGTTATGGTTGAATATAGAAGGGTAGCATAAAGGACCTAACTTCTGATAAGGATATGATACTATGAGGGTGCATCACAGGTTGGGCACGCCCAGACTCAGGCTGATGTAAGGATGGATCAAGTCTCGAGGAAGGTAAAATGGGAACATGGTCGATATACCGGAAGTGGTAGGTAGGCAGGGTATGCATAGAGTAAGGTAATGAGTGTTTGGTTATTTGTAAGAAAGATAACATTGAGACCAGATTTAGTGGAATGAAATGGATAGGTGGTTGTTGTTGGAAATCCTCGGCTGTACGAGGGAAAGATTTGATTGTAGACGAATCTCTTATTTGGGAGATGTGTATCAGTTAAAGAGAACGTCGTGGGTTATAATGGACTGGACAAGGTGATGATTGAGATCATAATAGCCTTAGTGTGTGGTAATGAGCAGGTACGTATTCCTTTGGACAATGGAATCCAAAGTGATGGTTAGGAGGAAACAGGGAAGAACCCTGTCAAGGTATTACGAGTTAGGGTCCCAGGATCTGATGAATGATCCGATGGAAATTTGGCGAGGAAATAGGAATTTTAAATGGATATCGTTCCACCTCCTAGAGTATTTTGTACTGGGAAGTTCAAGCGGGTGACAGAATCTAGTAAGCTCGAATGTTGAAAGGTAAAATGAAATGATGGTAGATCATAGGAATGGACCACATTACTGGAAGTAAGGTGATTGGACAGAGAAATTATAATTCAGTTGAATGAGTTAACATAATTGGTATGTATGCACTGGTAGTGGGACAGAGCATTGCTAACGCTAAGTTGAGACCCGTTAGTTTTCGAAGTTTTGGAAAGGGACCGGAAAACGAAGAGAACATAGTGGGAATCTGGAATTACTGATTGGTTGCAGACGGGATAGCAATTTGAGGGCTTAACAGTGGATTGAGCGTTGAATGTGTAAATATTTGGGATATTAAGGAAAGTGTACTCTTTGATGAGATAGTCATGGTAAGGGATGCTGGAGTACAGCTAAGGTAACACGGCATAGGATATGGTAAGGTAAAAAGCAAGGATTACTATGCAAGGTAAAGAAGTGAAATATAGTGATACTACGGTTTAGTACTGGTTCAGGGGGAAACCAAGAGGTTGCTGAAATTCTTAAGGCAGGAATGCCTGCCTATCTGAAAGGACATAGGAACTTGTAAAATTTTGACGTTGGAATACAAATTTCCAGGATGAGAGATTTGTAACTCTCCATGTGAGTGCAGACAAGGGAAAGTATGTTATGCTAGGAAAGGAAGGGGAGTTCTGACTCTCGATTCAACAGGAATTCTGAGGTTGTACCAAGGGTTAGGCCGAGGGCCTATAAGCTGAGTTCTAGAGGTGATGACTCGTAAGTATTTCTGGCATCGAGAATAAACCAATGAAGCGATCGTTGTGAACTAAACAAACTCTGGAGTTTCTGCAGATTTGATGTGCAAGTAAAAGTTAAAGAAAGTATAGTTATCGGACAAGCTCTTGTGGAACAAGATTGTTACTCACGCTTGAGTGTTATCAAAGATTAAGAGTAAAGGCGTTGGACCTTGGGAATTATAGTCAGAGGTATGAGGTTTACTGTCTGATGTGTTTGAGTAAATTTCGAGGAAGAAATTATTATAAGGAGGGGATAGCTATAACGACCCGAAAATTACTAATACGGCTTAAGGGCCTTGATTAGTGTGCCGGAGGGCATAATTGGAGGTTATGGGAATTAATGGTAAGAAAGCATGTTTGTGGGTACTGGATAAGCATGCAGGCCCTGTTTGGATGGTAAAGGCATAATTGTAATTTTGGCTCGTTAAGGCATAAACGTGATTATTTGTGATAAACTGTTGAAACCACATTATTATGTGGATATATGTGTGATTGCAGCTTTCGGCACGAGGCGATCCTAGGGAGCAAGTAGCGGGAAAGTCATAACGGGACCCGATACTCGACTCAGGGTGAGTCAAGGAGTATTTGGGATATTAGATGGTCAGCTGGGTTATTGGGTTATGAAAATAAATAATTGGATATATATTTGAGGTTAGGAAGCATAGGTGGGAATAGTAGGGAAATTTACCATTTTTCCCTCAAGGACGTTTTCGGTACCCCAAGCCTTGGGATTAACTTAACTAGTTAATGATAGATTAAGCAAAGTGTAGAACTCGGTGGAACAAAAGTTAGAACCGACCTTCTTCTTTCTCTCTCTTTCTCTCTCAAAGGAACCACAGAAGCAAGAGGAGATTGGTTGGAAATTCAGAGAAATTGAGCTGAGACTTTGGGGATTAGCTCAAGGTTAGCTAAAGGACCTAATCAAGAGTTAAGGTAAGTTCTGAGTTTTATTTTTGGTGGTCAAATTATGTGTATATAGCTGAGTTTTAAGTGTTTATGGGTTTTTGCATTAAAGGTTGAATTTGGGCAGAAAGCTTGGGAGTTAGCTCAGTGAGTGTTTGGAGGATGGATTCTTCAATGAAGGTAACTCTAATTTGTGATATAGTGTTTGAGTTCTGGGTTTTTCTGACTGGTTTTAAAGTTCTTGAGTTGTTGGGTTTCAAAGATAGAGATGTTGTTTTGATGAGTTTCTAGACTAGGTTTCTGTTGGGTTATGTTGTTGAAATCATGTTAGAATGTTGGGGTAATTGGATTATGTTATTGGGATGATTGTGGGTGGTTCCGAGAGAGCTTTGAGTGTCAAAAATGGTGGTATTTCTGGGTTCGAAGGGGTCGGGCCGCGGCATGGTTCTTGGTGAGTCGCGGCCCTTCAAAGTTGATGGGTGATGAAGGAGGAGGGCGGGCCGCGGCATGGGGCATGTAGGGCCGCGGCCCGTGTCTATTTCTAGGCAAGGTTGGGCTCTGTTTGGGGCCATGCTGCGACATGAGGAGGATTGAGTCGCAGCCCTTAAGGAAATTTGTGTCCTTGGGATTTTAAATATGAGAATTTAACCTAGGATGCTCGGGATCGATTCAACTACCGTGTTTGGTGGAATTCGATGTTCCGGAGATTAGAACCTTATCCAGAATCCTTTTACAACTATTGATGGAATCCTTTATTATGGTTGTGAGTAGGTTTACGCTTGAGGGGCAGGATCGTGCTCGGGGGTCGTCTTTCCTAGTTAAAGCGCTTGGAGATTAAAGGTAAGAAAACTACACCCAGTTGTGGATTTATGTTGGGACTAAGGGTTCCTTGTTTTGTATGCTCTTTGAGAGGATGGTATTATGCCATGTGAACTGTAAATGGATGGTATCACGCCATGTAAATAGTAAACGAGCGGCCTAAGAGCACCGTAGTTTACACTTGCGCACAGGGCGCGGCTCGGCCACTGGTAGCCGAGGACAGCTTATTATGCACTGAGCTCGGTTTAAGTGGGCCGGAGTCAGTGGGATAAACAGAGGGTGCGGCCTAATTTTGCGGCCCTAATTATCATGTGATTTGATTGTAGTTATTATGATGATTATGATATGTCGATTAATTGAATGACAGATTGTTAGTTGTTGAATGTTATCGTTGAATGGGTGAATGTTGTGTACTGTTGAGTCCCTGATTATGTCTTGTGAAATAGTTGGTTATTATTATTGATTGTGTTTTAAATGTTATGTTTTCTTGCTGGGCCTTGGCTCACGGGTGCTACGTGGTGCAGGTAAGGGCAAGGGTAAGGCAAGTTGACCATGGGTTTTGAGAGCTTTGGGGGTGAGGTGTACATTGTCAGCTGCTCGGCCGCCACGGTCGAGGGATTGTACATGAACGAGAACCTGAAACGTGTATTTTGCCATTAGAGTGGCGTGATTATTTATAAAGTTTGGAAATTCTGTAATTACGTTATTAATAGCCTAATTTGGGATCCCATGTACCAAACACTTATTTTAATGAAAAATTATTTCGTTTACAACCAAAATCTTTTAAACCTAACCTGTTTGTGTCATTAGATTCACGTTTTTATCTAAACGGCTTGATTAGCAAGTCTCACACTATTTCAAATACACAGTGTAACGATCTTGGTTATCCAGGGTGTTACACATTTGCGATATGGGGAATTGACCTCATAGGCTCGTTGCCAACTGGCAAAGGTGGAGTTAAGTACGCAGTAGTCGCGGTAGATTACTTTACGAAGTGGACCGAGGCCGAACCTCTGGCAACAATTACCTCAAAGAAAGTCTTGGACTTTGTGGTAAAAAACATCATCTGCTGATATGGGATGCCAAGGAAGATAGTGTCCGATAACGGTACTCAATTTGATAGCGACTTGTTTACCAACTTTTGTGAAAAAAATGGGATAATAAAAATCTTCTCCTCTGTGGCCCGTCCCCAAGCAAATGGCTAAGTTGAGGCTATGAATAAAATCCTGAAGAGTTCTATGAAGAAAAAATTGG
Source organism: Humulus lupulus (assembly GCF_963169125.1). NCBI lineage: Eukaryota > Viridiplantae > Streptophyta > Magnoliopsida > Rosales > Cannabaceae > Humulus > Humulus lupulus. Next base: position 222,950,562 of record NC_084796.1, read on the forward strand.
AAGAAGCTAAGGGGAAATGGCCCGAAGAATTGCCCCAAGTCTTGTGGGCATATCGAACCACAGCTCGTACTTCAACAGGACATACCCTTTTTTCTCTGGCATATGGATGCGAGACTATGCTACCAATCAAGGTTGAAATACCTACCATTCGTACCCACGCTTATGATCAAGCCTCGAACCAATCCCAGCTCGAAGTAAGTCTGGACCTGATTGAAGAAAGACAGGACGAGGCTCAACTAAAGAATGTTGCATACCAACAGCGAGCTACCCGGTATTTCAATAAAAAGGTTCGAGACAGAAAATTCAATTTGGGAGATTTGGTACTAAGGCGTCTGTTCTTGGCTACACGAGACCCGGCTGCTGGCGTTCAAGGGCCTAATTGGGAAGGACCTTACCAGATCGAATCGGTTATCCGACCTGGCATCTACAAATTGGCGAGATTGAACAGGGATTTGGTACCACAAGAATGGAATGGCGAACATCTACGACCTTACTATCAATTGTGTAGGAACGATGTCACCTGTAACAGTGCTTATTTATCTTTACTATGCTCCTGTTAATGAATTGTTCAATTCCTAATAAAGTTCATTTTCGTTTCAATATATTGTATTTTTTGCAAACTCTCTTAATTTAATAACCTATGGTCACACTCATAGGATATTAAGGGGCATTAGTGGTATATATACCATCAGCTTGAAAAAAATAAAATAGCATATACAAAAAGAATGAAAGTGTTTGGATATAACCAAATACGCGAGCTAAGATAGTTTGGACATAACCAAATTATTAAAGAATGAAAGTGTTTGGATATAACCAAATACGCGAACTAAGAATGTTTGGATATAACCAAATACGCGAGCTAAGATAGTTTGGACATAACTAAGTTATTAAGAATGAAAGTGTTTGGATATAACCAAATATGCGAGCTAAGACCGTTTGGATTTAACCAAATACGCGAGCTAAGATAGCTTGGACATAACCAAGTTATTAAGAATGAAAGTGTTTGGATATAACCAAATACGCGAGCTAAGACTGTTTGGATTTAACCAAATGTGCGAGGCGAACTAATTTGGATAAAACCAAATGCGCGATCTAGACATAACTAGATCAAAAATATTTTTGTGTGGATTATGGACCAAAAACACGACCTAAATAGGTTTGGAACAAACCAGCTAAAACTAATCGACAGAAAGTTTGAATATAAATAAACCTACTTCAAGTTAAGTCGAGATCGAGGCTGGAGTATCTTGCAAAAAGATAGTTTCGAGCTCATAAATTTGGGGAGCTACCCGAGGACGAGGAAAAGTAACTAGAAAAGCAGGATATAACTAAACCACCAGTATTACACGCCATATAAGTACTTTCGAGTGCATGGTAAAAGTAAGTTCCGACCTTGACGAGTAACGGGATCGGACATGGATACGTCGAGTAAACTGTGCATGAATGCATTAAAGCTCGAGCTTAAAATCCACTGCGTGTTTGTATGAATAAACAGACATGAAAACACCTTAATATAAATTGCTTGAAATATTTCAACTTAAGAAATGTAAAGCAAAAATATTAAAGTAAAGTCAAATACGGTATTATAGATATCATAAGAAAATAGCTCTTTCACGAGCTATAAATTGTCTTAGCCCCAGGGGCATAAAAAATAGAAGATAAAAAAATATTACAAGAGGTTCAATGGGACGCAGCCCCGAGTCGAGATTTAGGAGGAAG